>NC_079190.1:447585653-447885653 GCF_029499605.1 Hyla sarda
GAATGCAGATTTCCTTATTAGGACTAAAGTAGAGTTTAGCAGATAACGTGTTATAAGTACAAACAAGCTTGGTGGATCTGTATCTTGCTGGGAGTTGTAGTTTTGTACCAGCTAGAGACACGCTGTTTGGGTAAACACTGTCCTAGAGACTTTCCGTCTGCCATAGCCTTGGTTGCCTACCATCAGAAGCAATGCTCAGAATGTCATTTCAGGGTAAGCAAACATACAGCTGAAGCTAGGAAAAACAACATTTTGTTTGCTTCCTGTACCTCTGTCTTAGGAGATCTCGGAATTACGCCGGGTATATCCTTTAATTGTGTGACCTTCAGGCCCAGCACGCAGCTCAGAGGATAAGCTATAAAGTTTGGCTCCTCGCAGCTGGTAAACACAAATAAATACCCTCTCCGAAAAGTAAGAACCTTAAAAAAATAAAATAAAAAATGTATTTACTCGGTTTATGGAGAGAGAGGTATATAGGCCAGAGTTTTGTCAAAATAAAAAAAGATAAATAAATGTGTATACTAAACAGGACATATATGAGCAATCTATACCCATATACATTAGTTAGTATAACATCTCAGCTGACCTGTTCCCCTTAACAAAAAAAATAAAATACATAAACAACTGGGGTTTGCATTATCAAATATAACCCAGTGCTTCATTTGCTTCAAAATATTTTTTTTTTATATCAACTGGTGCCAGAAAGTTAAACAGATTTGTAAATTACTTCTATTAAAAAAATCTTAATCCTTCCAGTACTTATCAGCTGCTGTATGATACACAGGAAGTTCTTTTCTTTTTGAATTTCCTTTCTGTCTTACCACAGTGCTCTCTGCTGACACCTCTGTCCATGTCAGGAACTGTCCAGAGCAGGAGAGGTTTTCTATGGGGATTTGCTCCTATTCTGGACAGTTCCTTAAAATGGACAGAGGTGTCAGCAGAGAGCACTGTGGTCGGACAGAAAGGAAATGCAAAAATAACTTCCTGTGGAGCATACAGCAGCTGATAAGTACTAGGAGGATTAGGATTTTTTAATAGAAGTAATTTACAAATCTGTTTAACTTTCTGGCACCAGTTGACTAAAAAAATAAAAGAAAAAAAGTTTTCCAGTGGAGTACCCCTTTAAGGCTGTGTTCACACTGCATTTTGTGTTTACATTTAACACACCTTTTGTTATTCTAATTTTTCTGTTTTCCATTTTAGTATGTTTTTTTGCTGTATGTTGTTGTGCAGGTAGTAGAATGCAATGTTGTGTATAGCAAAAAAAAAATATACATAAAAAAACAACACCACGTACATTGCATTCCATTCCATTTTAATTATGTAATGGGAAATGAATGTGCCCGAAACATGTCGAATTGTAAATGGGTGGTCTGTGCAGGTGGGATTTTGTGTACATTCTACTAACCTGAAAGAAAGCTGCATTTATTTAAGTGCTATGCTGTCAGTATTTTCTAAAAATACTTCCTATACAGTTGAAAACCTCCAAACCTCATTTAGTTTGGCCCTTCCAAGGCATGCACCCGAAACGAGTTAAGATGTGAATGAGTGCAGGTGTCATTTTTGTGTACCTTCTACTTACTTGGGATAAAGCTGCATTCATTTAAATGGTACCTATCATTAGTAATAAAATTTGTATATGTTATCGATTATCCTATTTAAATTACTTTTCTATTATTCTTCTCAATAAAAGTTTGTAACTTTGTGCTAGGGGCTTGATAAATTAACTCCTAAAAGTATGGCCACCAGGGGTTCTCCTTCTGGTCCTGCCCGCAGTTCTGCTAGCAGATTGTCTCCTGCAGCCTCCTGGCAGAAACAAAAGTCAGGAAATACAGGTGGGACCTCTGCTCAGCACATTTTATAGAGTGTATAGAGCCCTTTGAGCTGAGCTAGACTGTAAAATCATGATGCCTTCAGTGCATAGTGCTGAACATTGTGCTGAATATTTCTGCTCCCTTTGAAAGCTGCTGGGCAGATCTGAGCACTTTATAGAGTTCAGTGCTGAGAGCTGAGAGGCGTGTGCGTGGTCTGAACTGAACTGCTCTGGGCTGTGTGTAGCAGAGTGAGGGAGGAAGTTCTCCCCAGCAGGGCATCATATGATGTCAAACCTGCTTGGGACAGCCCCTTCCCAGTCTGTGGAACTGACTGAGACTGAGTAGAAGATACAGAACGATATCAAGGTAGAAAACTAAGAAATAATAAAAATAAAGGCAGTTGGTGGTTTATCATGATGGGGGAGTGAACTGGATGGATTCTAAAATTTATCAAGCCCTTGCAGGTACTCTTTAGGTATTGGATTGTCCGTATTTTCTACAAGTATCCAGAGACATACCAAGCCAGGTGTGAATCTGTGCACTGAGTTGGGAGGAGGGGAGCTGGTTTTTCTCTGCTTTCTATAGGAAGTATTTTCGGTATAAAGTGAAAATTATCAACAAGGAGAAATAGGCTAAAATCTGAACTACCTCCCTCCTCGACATGGAGGGGTTAAATCATACTATTCGGCCTTATTCCTTTAAGATGGGAAGCAATACATATCCATTGATATGTAGGGAGAGATGCAATACCGTGTATCATGATTGATTGGTGTAATAGACCGGCCCACTTTTCACTTCCCAACAGAGACACATGATAGACGAACCCTGGGACACCCCTGGACGTCTCGCAGCAAACTAGACAGGCAGATGGAAGGCGCCAATAAAGCCTCAGCCTCCTCGCTGCCTTTTCTGTTAATGCTGATAAGTATCGCTCTAATTTGTCATTCCGTATCAAATCATCTCTTCACCGCTAAAGCAGGTTTCAGCCCGGCCATTCATCCCTTCCAATTCTTGGCCCGAGAAGCAAATTAGTCACATAATTTCTAGAGTAATGACACAGAGTTGCAGGGATCATTGACCACATTGTAATGGAACATACTGCTGGAGGCAATTGTCACTTATTGAGGTCTTCATGAGGCATCGCATCTATTCATCTCAGTCGAAATCCCAGTTACAGGTGTTATTTTGTGCTACAACCGGTCACAGAGGGGAAAACATAATGCGCTGGAGTTTCATTGTGAGAAATCAGCATTGACTCCCCGTTGCCTGGGGCTATAGACTTCTCAGTATGTTCTATTACAGGCTGCTCAAGCAGACGACGATCTATTCCTTCCAGTCTGCACCTCTCTATTTCCATTATTACAATACTCGATTACTATGCTTCCTAATGGGACTTCATAAAAGGTGGCGGCTCGTTTCAGCGTTTTATTATTTTTTGAGGAAATATTTTTATCTTATTTTTCCTCTAGTTATTCTCCCCTAAGCTCTTTTGCTTTTGTGTTAAGAATGCTTCAAAAACTTGGCACATTTTAAGAGTGATTTGGCAGACAATGTACACCCAGCAGGCTACAATATTGTATAATTCCTTCTAAGCCCTGGCATGGAGGCTGAAGCGTGCCAGCCTCTCGGATCCTGATTAAGCCTCTGAAAGCTCCTGGGGTATAGCTTGCAAAAAAAAAAAAAAGTATTCCAGCAACCCAGCTTAAGTTTCTATGAATAACAATGTTTAACATTGTTTCCATGCAGGATTGGCCCTTAACTAATGATCGTTTTATACCTGCCATGAACAGTCTGTGAAATAGGCTTGATGCATCAAAATAGGCTACTTAAATAAAAAGAGCTAGGACAAGTTAGTAATAGTTACTCATAGCTACTAATAGTACAAACTTAAAGAGGGATTAACTATTTGCGCAATCAGATACATCCCTTGGGGCCCTGAGCGTTACAGCCCACGACTGCATTACATTTTTATCTGTTTTTGGAGGTCAGACCTCACTGTACAGAGGGCCTGTAAATCTAAAATGTCTATTTTAGTAAATACTTAGTAAAATATTAACCCCTTAAGGACGCAGGGTTTTTCCGTTTTTGTATTTTCCTTTTTTCCTCATCACCTTCTGAAAATCATAACGCTTTCAATTTTGCACATAATATTCCATATGATGACTTATTTTTTGCGCCACCAATTCTACTTTGCAGTGACATTAGTCATTTTTACCAAAAAATCCACCGTGAAACAGAAAAAAAAATGTAAAAAATTTAAGAAAAAATGCCATTTTGTAACTTTTGGAGGCTTCCGTTTGTACGCAGTGCATTTTTCGGTAAAAATGACACCTTATCTTTATTCTGTAGGTCCATACGGTTAAAATGATACCCTACTTATATAGGTTGGATTTTGTCGTACTTCTGAAAAAAATCATAACTACATGCAGGAAAATGTATACGTAAACTTTTTTATTTTTCCACGTACGGGTCGGTATGAGGGCTCCGTAATCACCGTAATCTGAAGTTTTTATCAGTACCATTTTTGTATTGATTAGACTTTTTGATCGCTTTTTGCTCATTTTTTCATGATAGAAAAAGTGACCAAAAATATGCAATTTCGGACTTTGGAATTTTTTTGCGCGTACGCCATTGACCGTGCGGTTTAATTACATTATATTTTTATAATTCGGACATTTCCGCACGTGGCGATACCACATATGTTTATTTTTATTTTTATTTACACAGTTTTTTTTTTTGTGGGAAAAGGGGGGCGATTCAAACTTTTATTAGGGAAGGGGTTAAATGGTCTTTATGAACTTTTTTCCCCCCTTTTTTTTTTTTCAGTTTTATAGCTCCCATAGGGACCTATAACACTACACACACTTATCTTTTACTTTGATCCCTGCAAAACCATAGCTTTGCATGGATCAGTGATATAGGCGGTCGATTGCTCAAGCCTGTAGCTCAGGCTTGGAGCAATCAAATGCAGATCGGACGTGATAGAGCAAGGTAAGGGGACCTCCGCTCGTGTGCTAGCTGATTGGGACATCGCAATTTTCCCGATCAGCCTGACTGAGCTGCCAGGATGCGCCGCGTCTAAAGGGTTAATAGCGCGCGGCACAACGATCAGTGTCCCAACCTATTATCCCAGGGTCCCGGCTATCATTAGCCGACCTGGTATCGGGACTGGGCATACAGGTACGCCCTATATCCTTAAGAAGTTAAAGGGGTATTCCAGGAAAAAACTTTTTTATTTATATCAACTGGCTCCAGAACGTTAAACAGATTTGTAAATTAAATTTAAACAGTAACCAACCCCTCAAGACTAGTACCAGTTACCTGATACATAGATGAACAATATACAATACTAAATACCTTGATCGTGCTTCAATTACAAGATACAAATTTTGAAAAAATATATACCGTATTTATTGGGGTATACCACGCACCGGCCTATAACACGCACCCTCATTTTACCACGGATATTTGGGTAAAAAAAGTTTTTTACCCAAATATCCATGAAAAAATGAGGGTGCGTGTGTGCGCGTGTATACCCCGATATACCCCCAGGAAAGGCAGGGGGAGAGAGGCCGTCGCTGCCCGCTTCTCTCCCCCTGCCTTTCCTGGGGTCTAGAGCGCTGCTGTCGGCCCTTTTTAACCCCTGGTTATCGGTGCCGCTGCCCGTTCTGTCCCCCTGACTATCGGTGCCGGCGCCGATAGCCAGGGAGAGAGAAGCGGCGCCGACAGCCAGGGGGAGAGAAGGGGCAGCGGCACCCATTGCCGGCGCCGCTGCCCCGTTGCCTCCCCCCATCCCCGGTGGCATAATTACCTGAGTCCGGTCCGGGCTGCTCCAGGCCTCCGTCGTGCGTCCCCAGCGTCGTTGCTATGCACGGCGCGGCGCTCTGACGTCATGCGCCGCGCCGTTCAGCGCATAGCAATGACGCTGGGGACGCACGACGGAGGCCTGGAGCAGCGGAGCAGCGCGGACCGGACTCAGGTAATTATGCCACCGGGGAGGCAACGGGGCAGCGGCGCCGGCAATGGGTGCCGCTGCCCCTTCTCTCCCCCTGGCTGTCGGCGCCGCTTCTCTCTCCCTGGCTATCGGCGCCGGCAATGGGGCGCCGGCACCGATAGTCAGGGGGACAGAACGGGCAGCGGCGCCGATAACCAGGGGGTGAAAAGGGCCGACAGCAGCGCTCTAGACCCCAGGAAAGGCAGGGGGAGAGAAGCGGGCAGCGACGGCCTCTCTCCCCCTGCCTTTCCTGGGGGGGTATCGGCGTATAACACGCACACAGACTTTAGGCTAAAAATTTTAGCCTAAAAAGTGCGTGTTATACGCCGATAAATACGGTAATTATTTTATTTAAAATATAAAATATCAGATAGTATATTTTACCTCATAGCACAGGGCCCTTGTGCAGAGAAAATCAGATATAATAATTAAAACAAAAAATCAAATTGAGAACAAACACCGATAACTAACATTGAAGGATAATATGATATTTGATGACACTTTCGGTAATCCGGCAACTGATAGTCCAGAAATGATCTAAAGTCTCGTAAATGATATGGGATTCCGGTATACTGAATGCAAATGAATGAAGTATAGTTACCAGCCTGATGCGAGTCCCAACATAGCGTCACCTGAGGATAGATGGTGAGGTCCGCAAGTCCTGGATGGTAAAAGACGCTATGTTGGGACTCGCACCAGGCTGGTAACTATACTTCATTCATTTGCATTCAGTATACCGGAATCCCATATCATTTACGAGACTTTAGATCATTTCTGGACTATCAGTTGCCGGATTACCGAAAGTGTCATCAAATATCATATCATCCTTCAATGTTAGTTATCGGTGTTTGTTCTCAATTTGATTTTATGTTTTAATTATTATATCGGATTTTCTCTGCACAAGGGCCCTGTGCTATGAGGTAAAATATACTATCTGATATTTTATATTTTAAATAAAATAATTATATATTTTTTCAAAATTTGTATCTTGTAATTGAAGCACGATCAAGGTATTTAGTATTGTATATTGGTCATCTATGTATCAAGTAACTGGTACTAGTCTTGAGGGGTTGGTTACTGTTTAAATTTATTTTGCATACCCCAACACCAGGTGTAGGTGTACAACCTCCTTACCTCGGCTAGTTAATTGTGAGATGCACATCCCCTTTTTTTGTATCTATTTAGATTTGTATATTACTTCTATAAAAAATCTTAATCCTTTCAATAATTATCAGCTGCTGAAGTTGAGTTGTTATTTTCTGTCTGGCAACAGTGCTCTCTTCTGACATCTCTGCTTGCCTCGGGAACTGCACAGAGTAGAAGAGGTTTGTTATGGGGATTTGCTTCTAAACTGGGCGGTTCCCGAGACATGTGTCATCAGAGAGCACTAGAAAAGAACAACTCAACCTCAGCAGCTCATAAGTACTGAAAGGGTTAAGATTTTTTAATTGAAGTAATTTACAAATCTGTTTAATTTTATCTTTCTGGAGGCAGTTGATATATTAAAAAAAAAGTTTTTTTCCTGGATAACCTCTTTAAAGACAGGGTGCATCTCACTAAACCGTCATATAACCGAGGTGATACTGTAATATCTCCTATACCCTTGGAGTAAAACAGTGTATACCAATAAAAGCAAAAGTCAGTACTTAAAGGGGTACTCCAGCCCTAATACATCTTTGTGAGCTCTCGGCAGCGCTGGAGAGCTCAGATTGGGCAACATGATGACCACGGTGTCAGAGTATTGTGACGTCACAACTCCGGCCCCATGTGATGTCATGCCCCGCCCCCTCAACACAAGTCTATGGGAGGGGGGCGTGACGACCATTGTTAACCATTGTTATTTTTTTATTTATTTATCCTGCAATCTATCTAATTAAGCTGCCGATGGGCCGGACTTGCATAAATAACTGTTGTTTGCCTGCTGATTGAAGTAGAGAGGTGTCCTGTGGCTGTGTCAAGGATGATCCGAGAGCTAACTCCAGAGGGAAATCCCTACAATATATTGATTCTCATAAAATCCAGTCTTGGTGATAATAGAGATTACTCTATTTTAGATCTTGCTAGGTATGAGAAGAAAAAAACAATATAGTTTGAAATAGATTATTTTCCTTTATGCAAGTTACATTATGAATTATGCTGTCCTGTCTGCAGGAGTACTCTGCCCCTAGACATCTTATCCCCTATCCAAAGCCACGACCCCCGCAATGTCTCCTGCAGCACCAGATCCTCGCTCCGTTCAGCACAGGAATGGGGGTGCTGCAGGAGAGATCGCGGGGGACCCCAGCGGCAGAACCCCCACGATCAGACATCTTATCCCCTATCCTTTGGATAGGGGATAAGATGTCTAGGGGCGAAGTACTCCTTTAAGGGTATGTTGACATGGCCGAAAATGGGTAGAATGTCCTCCCGTAAAACACAAGCGGATATTTCTCACATTTAAATGTTCTGGCGGGCGCTAGGACCACTCAGGAATGTGCCGTCTCATAGACAGCAATGCATTTCCGAGTGAGATCCCAGAAAGAATAAACATGTTTATTCCTTCTGCGGACACCGGAATTGAGATTTCTGAGGCATGTTTTTACTGTGGAAATTCCGCCATGTGCACATTGCAGCAGACTCCCATTAAAATCAATAAGACGCTGCTGCAGCAGAATTTCTGAGCGGAATATTCCCGCAGAATTCTAGTCGGAAATTCATGTGAACATAGCCTCAGTCGGTAAGTGGAAGCACTGAGTTGTTTCCTATATCCTGACAGTACCCTGGACGTTATGGAGAACTCTTTGCACTCTATTCCTGTTGTAGTGTCATCGTACTATTCTGTGCATCAGTTATATAATGCTGTGCGCCATCAAGTCATTGTCCTAGCACACAGACAATGGAGACACACAGTGTAATAATGTCCTATGACTGTTTCAATGTCTTTTTCAGTTGAAAATCCCCTGTTACTCCCGTATAGACCTATCCAGGAACCATGTTGATGCATATATTATACTCATCTGCTAATAAAAGAGAACCGGACTTTTTCATCCCGATTTCATGACAGTATCTGAATATACATCTCATTAGATTAATATGTAGCTGTTTAGCGATGTGTTCAGGCAGTTTCAGATATAACGATAATCATATTGTAATTATTACAGCAAAGTATGACATCAGACGGCGCTTTCATTTCCTGTTGATTTCAACTACAAAAAAATTCACTTTTCTTATGTTCATAAAAGGAACAACAGCGCCATCTCCTGGATGTAGAATTACATTTCATAGTTATTCCAAAAATGGGGATGGAATATATTGTGTAAATCACTGGGCAGTAAAACGTCCACTTACCATTTTTGTATAATTTGCATATCATTTACATGTGTATCAATCCTTTATATTCCATAAATCCATTACTTTTCCTTTATGGTGTTGAAATTTCAATGTTGAGGAGCGTTTTTTTTTGTATTTTATCAGACTAGAACAGCCTTACATGATAAATGTGCTTTTATAAAAATTCTCATACATCTCAGTTCTCCATACACACAGAAGAACATGGATTCATAGTATAGATATGAGGCTGTTTCTGCTGCATGTACTTATATTTTTACAAACCCATTCAAATGTATGGAACAATCACTGAAAATGCTGCAGCATTTCTGCCACATGTGAGCATACTCTAATATGGAGATATTCTCTGTGATTCTGGGATTATATGGAAACCTACACACAGCCGTTTTATGCCTCCATATGAAATGTGAGCGATACAGTACAGTGAACCACCTAAGGATCTGATTGACATTGGCAAAGGCCAAATTGTGGTATCTTGATGACTGTGTCAGAGCATCTCCAAAACGGCAGATCTTGTGGAGGTGTTCGTGGTATCTAGTAGTACCTACCAAAAATGGTCCAAGGAAGGACAGCGGTGAACTGGTGACAGGTTTATGGACATGCAAGGCTTATTAATGTGTGTCCAATCCATGGAGGATATTGCGACTTAAATGGCATAAAGTCTATGGACACCTGAATATATATATATATATATATTTATTTATTTTTTTAATAATTGTGTCACATCCAATATGGCAGGGAAAAGTGCGCCCTGAGCTTACCCAGAACCCCTTTCCCTGCTTACGTGCATAATCGCCCTAGGCAATGATTCCACAGGTGGTCGACTGTCCCTAAATGGAACTGAAGTTCTGGGGCGTTGCAAGTCAAAATAATGAACAGAACACAGTACAGAGGTCAGGAAATGGGTCAGAACACAATGAGTTTACCAGGAAGCAAAATACAGACACAGAGAGAAAAACAAACAAAGAAGAATCAAACAAGCCAGAGTCAAAACCCGTAACAAAGCACTAAGCAAAACTGTAATCAAATGAAAACGGGGGTCAAAACAGATGGACTATAAGGCACAGAATGTCAGGAATGGTCAATAAGCAGGCAGGAGGTCATAGAAACTAGAGATGAGCGAACTTACAGTAAATTTGATTCGTCACGAACATCTCAGCTCAGCGGTTGCTGACTTTTCCTGCATAAATTAGTTCAGCTTTCAGGTGCTCCCGTGGGCTGGAAAAGGTGAATACAGTCCTAGGAGACTCTTTCCTAGGAATGTATCCACCTTTTCCAGCCCACCGGAGCACCGGAAAGCTGAACTAATTTATTCAGGAAAAGTTATCAACTGCCGAGCTGAGAAGTTCGTGACGAATTGAATTTACTGTAAGTTCGCTCATCTCTAATAGAAACCTATGAGGCAAAGCTGACAGAAAGCTAGAGACACAGGTATGATCTGTCATCATAAGCAGACTGATGCCTTATAAAGACCAGCTTAGGAGGGTGTGGTCACTAAGGCCAGAGCTGATTGGCCCTGTGACTGCAGCTCCTGAGTGGCCAGAATGCAGCACTATAAACCTGGCCGGGAGCGATTGGTATAAATAGTTATGTACTTAAAGGAGAAGTCGGGGAAATATTTTTATTTTGACATTATTATCAGGCTGCCGCAACTAAAGTGATAAACCTTAACTTAATTCCCCTGGTGCTACTGGAATCTCTCTCTCATCCTCTGGCATTGGTGTTCTTTCTGCTTTTGATGCCCAACAAGTCACACTGCGCTCAGAAAACTGCTGGCAGCGATGTCCTGCCTTTGCTGGTGATAGGCTGAGCGGCATGTAACGGCCCGTGCACCAGGAAGGAGGCAGGGCCCGGGTCTGTTATTTCACACTGCCGCTTAGCGTATCACCAGCTGAGGAGGGACATCACTGTGGCCAGCGATTAGTTAAAGGGGTATTCCAGGCAAAACATTTTTTTATATATATCAACTGGCTCCAGAAAGTTAAACAGATTTGTAAATTACTTCTATTAAAAAATCTTAATCCTTCCAATAGTTATTAGCTTCTGAAGTTTTCTGCCTAACTGCTCAATGATGATGTCACGTCCCGGGAGCTGTGCATGATGGGATAATATCCCCATAGGAGCTGGACAGCTCCCGGGACGTGAGTCATCAGAAAGCAGTTAGACAGAAAACAACAACTCAACTTCAGAAGCTAATAACTATTGGAAGGATTAAGATTTTATAATAGAAGTAATTTACAAATCTGTTTAACTTTCCGGAGCAAGTTGATATATAAAAAAAAGTTTTGGCCTGGAATACTCCTTTAAGCGCAGTGTGACTTGTTGAGCACTGAAATAAAAGAAGGAAGAAGACCAAGGCCGAACAATGGGAGAGAGATTCCAGCAGCACCAGGGGAGAGGAAGAAAATAAATTAAGGTTTATGGGGGGTATTTATCAATTTTACCTTGTGTCCGTGTCTTTATACCCATTTTTTTTTACTTTGGTTTTTACAGAAGCGTGTCAAATTTATCATTTGGTGCACGTTCTTTAGTAATTTTGTGGACAGCGCCTTTTACCCGCGAAGGGCAGCCATTCCCGAGTCTCTCCTGCAGCTGGTCAGCAAGCAACGCAAGTGTTTTTTTTCGGGGGTTTTGTAGCTACCTATTCAAATGGAGTGTCCTTTTTACATTCAAAATATTATTTACGAAGTCCGTGAAATTTAAGCAATGGACGAATGAATGATTGTGGAAAGATGCGATCTTGTTAAAAGCTCCAACCTTTTAATAGTAGAATTGAGCCATACCATATTCTCCCTTGGGTATGTGTGTTTTCAATGTCAGTATATTGTTGGCGGTGATTTGCCTCAAACATGTGCCATATACCACCAATTTAGTGCCAAAGAACAATTGACGCCATAGAGAAATTACTGACTACTGCAAAAATCATACACAGGACCGTCAAAGCCCTAGCAAGTTTACAATTTGACAGGGGAGAGAATGTGCCAAACATTGGCGCAAACAAACTCTGCACCAAAGAAACACAATAAAACACACATGCATCCGTTGATAAATACTCCCCTATGTTTTTTTATTTTTATTTTTTTTGTTTTTTGTAGCTGCCCGGGCATAATGACAAGATTAAAAAAAAAAAATTGCTCACATTCTCCCTTAATATGGTGCAAATAATAATTTTACAATCCATATAGCTGCACTTCCTGTTACTTTTTCAAAAATGATTGGTGGAACAAGACAAAGAAATGACAAGTAAATAAAAGTACCAAACTTTAGTTGCTTCTACAACATGAATTTATACTATTATATTTTGGGTGGAAATCTGCTTTAAAGTGCAACTCCGATGATGTTAGGGCGGAAGGATAAAATTACAACTTCGTAGCTTGTGAGTTGCCTTCTGCTAATGCTGGCAGTCTATAGATTTGTTGGAAGTCCAGTAGATTTGTATAGGAAATCCATAGATCACTCAAACTAAACAGCGGCAACTCGTGGGCCATGGAGATGCCGACAAACATGAATCCTTTCCCCATAACGTCATTGGAGTTGTGCTTTAAATTTTAACTATAATGCACCTTTTACAGAACACCATTCAGGGGCTGAAAAAGCTAAATAATGATTTTGCACCTTCTTTACTCTTGGTGGATATTACCGAAAATGCGACAACCCACATTCACAATTCCTACACTAATAACACTTCATTCTTGAGTCAAGCTATACAGCATCCGGCTCCACTGTTACCGTATTTTTCGCCGTATAAGATGCACTTTTTCTTCCCCAAAACTGTGGGGGGGGGGGGGGGGGAAAGTTGGTGCGTCTTATACGGCAAATACACATTAAAATCCTGTCCTATCGCGGCGGTCCCTGCGGCCATCAACAGCCGGGACCCGCGGCTAATACAGGACATCACCGATCGCGGTGATGCCCTGTATTAACCCTTCAGACGCGGCGATCAAAGCTGACCACCGCATCTGAAGCGAAAGTGACACTAACCCCGGCTGCTCAGTCAGGCTGTTTGGGACCGCCGCGGTGAAATCGCGGCGTCCCGAACAGCCTACAGGACATCGGGATGGACCTTACCTGCCTCCTCGGTGTCTTCTCCGTGCCTCCTCGGTGTCTCTCCTTCGTCGTCATCACGTTGTCACGCACGTCGTCCCGTCATCCAATAGGAGCGGTGTGCATAGCGGCGTGCATAGCGGCGTGCGTAGCGACGTGATGGCGGAGACAAAGAGCAAGGATACCGGGCAGCTGAGACATTCCGGAGCGACGGGGACACGGCATCAGCGATGGAGGGTGACATCCAGGGCAGCGGTGACGAGCGGTGACGGGTCCGGAGCGGTGGGGACACGTGAGTATTACCTCCTATACCAGTGGTCTTCGACCTGCGGACCTCCAGATGTTGCAAAACTACAACTCCCGGCAGCCGTTGGCTGTCCGGGCATGCTGGGAGTTGTGGTTTTGCAACATCTGAAGGTCCGCAGGTTGAAGATCACTGTCCTATACTTTACATTGTATTTGGTTCAGAATCTTTTTTTTCTAGATTTTCACCCTTTCTAATTGGGTGCGTCTTATGTGCCGGAGCGTCTTATATGGCAGAAAATACGGTATCTGTTAAGCTAATCATCATGTAGTTGTGTATGATTATATGCATGAGCTGGGAATCCTGGCTTTTTCTACGCCTATCTGAAATGTACAAACCTCATAAATGAGAAAGTATTATGAGCTTATCTAAATGCCCCCTGTAGTGGTTGGTGTGCGCCATGTTGTCTGGGAGAATTTCTGCTGTAGTTAGAAGCACTTAGACCGTACGCAGCAGTAAGTACCCCCTCCTGACACGGCTGTCCCCCATTTCATGTGTGGTTTGAGAATATTGTTTGATGTTTTCTAGGGATCTAAGGCTGGATTCACATTGGCATTGAAGTAGTGAATGTTCTGTTAATGCTAATGGACATCTTAATAAATGATCAACAACTCCTGTGGCTATAAACTTCACCCGGTGCACAACCTGCATAGTGATAAGGCAATCTCAACAATGCAAAAGAAAGAAAACACGGGGGCACTCATGGTGCTTCGTTCAATGCTGGCTTCTTTATTCAGGTTGCGGCTGAACACATGTTCTGGCGGGGTGCCAGGAGCGAGCGTGTGGGACGATAGCTTTTTCGTGCCGATCCCGGCAATTCCTCAGGTCACCTGAGGAAGTGCCTGGATTGTCACGAAATAGCTATCGTCCCACACACACCTAAATAAAGAATCCTGCATTGAACAAAGTACCGTGAGTGCCCCCGTGTTTTCTTTCTTTCACATTGGTTATATGTTTGGTCAGGGCTGTGTTTGCTGTGACTTCTATTACCAAACAGCAGTCCTATGTCTGCAGAGGCACAGAAGGAGCTTGCACTTACTTTCTCTATCTGTTTATACGGATCTTTGGCCAGTCGGTGGCATAAATTTGGCTTTGCAGGAGGCCATGCCTCCTTTCAATCCCACTTGGTGAGCAAGGCGTAAAGTTCTAAAAATCCCAAAATTTTTTAGGAGATAACGCTAAAGGCCATGTTCACACATCATACCAAAGGCACTTTTTTGCTTTACACCTGTTCAAAACAGTACAAAAATGGCTGAAAAAAATGTACAGCTATACGGTGAGTGAATATGACCATAGTGTTCCAGTGTAAACTCCATGAACAGGTAATAAACATAAAAAAAACATAGAGTCACTCACAAAGATAACATAAAAAAATCCATAGGTTTATTAATACAAAAAATATATAAAATGTTAAAATAGAATCAGAGAGCAATAGGAAATAAACATCCTATAATCTGCAATACTATTATAATAATGCATGACAATATACAAGGCTATGGTAATGGTCAGGATGGCAGTTCTGTCCGTAGTTGTGGTGCACAAGGTGGGAATAAGCCAGTATATGAACGAGAGACCCAGCTATCACCAGTAACGCTAAATCATGTGGATTTATTGATCCATAGTAGAAATCATGACATGAAGGCGGCAAGCTGAGGAAGGCAACATGCCAAAACGCGTCCTTCATGTCATGATTTCTACTATGGATCAATAAATCCACATGATTTAGCGTTACTGGTGAGTGCTGGGTCTCTTATTCCAGTATACAGTGCTATGCCAATTTTTATTTTTTTTTTATACTTAAAGGGGTACTCCACCCCTGGCATCTTATCCCCTATCCAAAGGATAGGGGATAAGATGTTAGATTGCTGCAGTCCCGCTGCTGGGGACCCCGGGATCGCTGCTGTGGCACCCTGCCATCATTACTGCACATAGCGAGTTCGCTCTGTGCGTAATGATGGGCGATACAGGGGCCGGAGCAGCGTGACGTCATGGCTCCGCCCCTCATGACATCACAGCCCGTCCCCTTAATGCAAGTCTATGGCAGGGGGCGTGATGACCACCATGCCCCCTCCCATAGACTTGTATTGATGGGGGCGGAGCCGTGACGTAACGATGCTCCGGCCCCTGTATTGCCCGTCATTACGTGCAGAGCGATCTCGCTCTGCGCAGTAATGATAGCGGGGTGTGCAGCAGCGATCCCGGGGCTCCCCAGCAGCGGGACCCCAGCAATCTGACATCTTATCCCCTATCCTTTGGATAGGGGATAAGATGTCTAGGGGCGGAGTACCCCTTTAAATCAGTCTTATAACTTTAATCGTTCTGAAATGCAGCCACGTTTAGTAATAGATCATGCATTATTTTAATGGTAGCCTGTCCCTGTTTTATGCTGCCTGTGGTTTAGGCAGCATGAAACTAATGAAAGGTTCCCTTTAAATAGTGCAAGTATTAGGCGCCTTCTTGCCTACCTAGATCCAGGGTCTGTCTACGCTTGCAGAGTGACTGCTCATTTGGAGTGAGAACAGCAGATCGGGCACCCCTTTTTGGCATTGGTAAGGGTCTCGGCAGTCAGACCCCCATAATCAGACATTCATGGTATGATACTCAAAACGTTTTATTTTATTATAAATTTTTATCAAGATATTAGAAAATAGTATCACAGGTCGGATTCTTTAACACGGGCCATGTTATAAGTGAGGCTGACAGGCGCCCCCTGGAGTCCTCGGCATTTGACGTTTCATCTTCGCGCCCGCAGCACATCTGTAATGAGCGGAGTGGAGAGGGGAATTTCCTCGCTGCGACTGTGCAGAGTCAATTAGCTGCTGCACACGAGAACACACGGTCCGCGCCTCTCAATTATTGATGCTTCTCCCATGTGCTGCCAGCAGTAGCATAGATGTGTTTCTTGCACCTGGACACGGCCGCCGCTGCCCCTGCTGTTTCCTTTTACAGCCTCAGCTTTCAAGGCTCATGTGTAAGAACTTACAACTGAATCCTAACAACTGTGTGAGCTGAAGATAGTATTGAAACAGTGTTGAGGGTTTCACATATAAATAGCGTGTGCAATATAGATGTTCCTTTTTTTTCCTGTCATGTCACAAAAAAAGCTATCTATCTATCTAGTACAGCACAAGAGAAGGTAGAGCAGCACGTCCCACAGTATGGTAGCGGTGCAGGCAGCGAGTGGAGCCCCGGTCAAGGCAAGTTAGACATCTAGGAAGGATGCCGCAGCACATTATCTTGTGCTGCGGCATCCTTCCTAGATATCTATCTATCTATCTATCTGTCTAATAAAAGTGAAGGAAAACAGCTCTTCCTCAATGTGGTAAATCCAAAATGGTGCCCGCAGAGACCAGGTCCATATATCAACAGAAAAAGGAATATCCGCAGCACACAGGCGTCCATTAAAAAATATAGTAGTTTATTCCATCACAACAGAGTGCCCAAGAACTATCTCTATCATATACAGTGGTCCCTCAGGTTACAATATTAATTGGTTCCAGGAAAACCATTGTATGTTGAGACCATAACTCTATGGAAACCTGGTAATTGGTTCTGAAGCCACCAAAATGTCATCCAAAAATAGGAAAAAGTGAGGACTAAAGAAAAATCAGTAGATAACTAATACAGATAAAGCAAGTCCTTACATATAAAAGTAAGAAAGATCTGCTGGGAGCTGTAATCACTGTCTATGTCAGTGTTTCCCAAGCAGGGGGCCTCCAGCTGTTGCAAAACTACAACTCGCAGCATGCCCGGACAGCCAAAGGCTGTCCGGGCATGCTGGGAGTTGTAGTTTTGCAACAGCTGGGGGCACCCTGCTTGGGAAACACTGGTCTATGTAGAGGACAGAAACTTCTTCAGGGTCCTGTACAGAACACGCAATGTCCTAAAAAAGTTACATGGAGCCGTCCTCACCTGGTGTCCAAAGGAGCAAATAACCCTGGAACAGGTAAAGAGTACAGAGCATGTATTCCCTTCCTGTACTGTAGGGGGTGCTACCAGACACCAGTCAGTGCATACACTTCAGTAATGCAGGGGTTTTATCAGTGAATGCCCATTCTGATTGGTCAGTTCTTCCAGCCATTGACATGTAGCACAGATTTTGACTGTCTGTACATTGTATGTTGAGTCTGGTTTCAAGTTACAATGGTCCAGAAAACACTATCGTATGATGAAACTATTGTAAGTTGAGGGATCACTGTACATTTTCTTTCTTTCTTTCTTTTTATCCATCTATCTATATCATATACATTTTCTTTTTTCTTTCTTTCTATCTATCTCATATACATTTTTACTCTCTAGGTCATGCAGATTGTTTCCGTGTGTTTTTAATTTAACTTTGTACATATTTTTGCTTAATATTTTGATATTGTCTTCTTTTCTATAGCGCATCCCTGTTTGTGTTCCGCTCAATTTGGAGACGAATTACGAACTTCTGTACCTGGCAGAGCAGTTCACAGGGATACCTGTAGTCTATCTGCGATTCAAGCTACCAGATGTCACAAGGTAAAGAGAAGCAACTTCACTGAGTTCTCACAGATTTCTGCTTCCCTTTTGGAGTTCAGAAGTGCATAGACTACATTCATATAGTATCCCTTCTGCCAAAATAGGGTCAGATCCTCCTAATTCTTAATAGGACAGATTGAGAGGTCTTGTTTAGAAGCAATGCTCATTTGGAGAGTACTTCCCATGTAGCTGGACTCCATAGTATTCATTCACACAGATCCTAAAGGGTAGGGTCACACACAGTGCATCCACAGCAGGATTTCAGCTGCAAAATTCCACACAGGGAATTTTCATAGGGGAAAATCTACAAGAGAAACCCAATTACTTCAATAAGTAGAAACGTTATCCGCAAGTAAAATTTCAGAACTCCGGCATTGGGTGGCCTAGGTCATGACGCCACGTCTTCTCCATTCATGTCTATGGGAGGGGGCATGTCTGTTGTGGTCGCTCACCCTCCCATAGACATGAATGGAGGGGGCATGGCATAACGTCACAAACACAGCTGCGTCAGAACGCCGGGGTGCCAGCCCAGAGATCGTGGGGGGTCCCAGCGGCTGGACACCAGCGTTCAGACATCTTATCCCCTATCTTTAGGATAGAGGTTAAGATGTCTAGGGATGGAAAACCCCTTTAGAGGGATATCCAGGAATAGATAAACAGAGCTTAAAAATGACTCCACCCCGATCTTCAGGTTGAGTGTGGTATTACAACCTAGCCCTATTGCCTAGATAACCCAGCCAAACATAACTGCTCATAACATTTTTCTACACTTAACAAACAGGTTTTCAGCAGAATTTGACTTCCGTACGTATGATGGAGAGGGGGTCATTCTGTATGCCGAGTCTGCAGATAGCACCTCATGGTTTCTTCTGGCTCTGAGAGATGGAAAGATTGAAATTCAGTTCAAGAATGACTTATGGACCAAAGTTACAACTGGTGGGAAAGCGATCAATAACGGACAGTGGCATATAGTAAGATGGATCTTCAAATATATTCTTTGACTGTAACTACTTTTGTTGGCTATTATGAGTTGTAGATGCAATAAAGCAATAGCAATCACTACATGAGTAACAGGGATCAGACTTTGGGACGCCCACAGATCCTGCAAAAGAAGGGTTCAGCTGCACCCTGCCATTTAACTGTTCCATGTGCATAGTGACGCTCTTGGCCACCTAGCTGTGCAAGGAACTGAAGTCAGTCCCATTTACATAAATGGTGTTGCACTTACACACTGGGTGGCCAGGTGCTGCTGTGCATGGAAACACTGTAAAGGGGCTGCAGAACTCACTGGCGGTCCCAGAGGTCGGACCCAGTGCTAATCATAAAGTGATCATATATCCAATTGATATATTCACTTAATTAGGGTTTAGTCACACAGACAGTATCCTGTGCATATTTGATGTGCAGGATTTGATGCTGCAGAGTTCAGTGTGTGGTGGCCCAGTACCATTGCTGCCCTATCAGGCAGACTCTATTCAGTGACTCCTGGGCTCCCCTCTTGTGTGTGTTCCCTAAGTAGTTAACTACCACCTGTATTATCTATTGTAATGTATATAACTTGTCATATACCTTTAAGTAATGTTGCTAAGTGTTGTAACCAAGGACGAAGGTACCAGTGACCATGTGACCTACAGGACCCCTCCAGAGTCTCCCCCATATAATCTCTGGGAGGAGCTAGCTAGTTAGTTCTTGTTGTGCTGAGTGCAGTGAAGTCCTGAGAGAGTGTCTGGTGTCCGGAGGAGGCCTAAAGCCTACCACACAGCCACACTTCACAAATCCGCTACCCCACAGGTGAACGTCAAAACCTGGTAAGCTACATATGGGGTGAAGTCCGTCAAGTCAGTCAAGATCAGTCTGTATCAAGTCAGCGTGGGCCTGCAGCAAATTGTCCAAATCCACTATAAGTTCCAGCGAGCCCCAAGGTCTATGAAGTCACTGGTCACCTCCTTGGGCCTAACTGAGCTGTCAAGACTATTACACCTGTCTACCTCAGTAAAGCTGCCATTGTTACGTAACTTGGCGTCGGAGTCATTATTTGCCCCGTGCCTAGCCCATGATCCAGCGGTATACCTTCGGGTGATGAAGAGATTAAACCACGCCCTGGCATCACAAATACAAGGGGTTAATGCCATCTGCCTCTAGGGTAATAATATCTGCCCTCCATCACACCCTCACCACAAGTGTAAACAAAATGCCTGAACACAGCCTCAAATCTGCAGCTTCAAATCCTGCACATGAAATATGCAGAGGATACTGTACATGTGAATACACCCTTAAAGTAAGAAGTACATTCTGTATAGCAGTTTCCAAATACAGTTATTCACCATAGGTAAATTCTTCCATTAGCAGAAGACATGCCATGTCTATGATTAAAGGGGTACTCCACTGCCCTTCTTCGGCAGCTCCGCTCCCCAGCGTCCGGAAGTTTCTGGTTCCGAACTCTGCGTGAGGGCTTCCGTGTTCAGGGCCACCTCTCGTGACGTCACGCCTGCCCCCTCAACGAAAGTCTATGGGAAGGGGGTGCGCCGGCCGTCGCGCCCCCTTCCCATATACTTTTGTTGAGATGACGGGCGTGACGTTAAGAGGGGCAGCCCTGAACACGGAAGCCCTCACGCAGCGTTCCGAACAAGAAACTTCCAAAGCAGGGTAGCGGAGTACCCCTTTAAGCATTTCTACCTAACCATGCACCAAATTAAAGATTCATTGAATTTTTCACTTTTTTGGAGATGAGTTAGGTAAAAATGGAGCTGATCTTGCTACAGAAGTGAAGTATTTGTCTCATTTTATTTGATAAGGAAAAGACAGGATTTCATTTTCAGAATTGGTTGTACAAGACATTTACTCGGGGAGATTTATCAAAACATGTGCAGAGGAAGAGTTGTGTAGTTGCCCATAGCAACCAATAAGATTGCTTCTTCTATTTTTCAGAGACCTTTAAAAAAAAAAAAAAAAAAAAAGACGCAATCTGATTGGTTGCTATGGGCAACTGGACAACTTTTCCCCTGCACTGGTTTTGATAAATCTCCCCTGGTGATTTTTATCCCGATCAATTTTGTCATGATCCTAGTCCCACTGTTTTTCTATTAGCACCAAAAAAAAAGCCTGAAAGCAAAAAATAAAGGATTTAACATATTTACAGCTCATGACAAATGTCTTTGTTTTATGGTCATAATTTGGGCAGAAACGATCACACATCCAAACACTATAGAGACCAACAGGTGTTAGCGCAACAGGCATTGTGTTAACATTAATGGTATATTTACTTCTCTCTACACCTAAACCTCTTGTCCTTTCACTGAGAAAATGACATCAAGAAGCTGTTACCTCTTTCCTTCTAGGTGTCCGTGGAAGAACTGGAAAACAGCATCAGTGTTAAGATAGCGAAAGAAGCTGTCATGAATATCAACAACCCCAAATATCTATTCAAACCTGTAAATGGTATTCTGGAAACCAAAGTCTACATTGCAGGATTACCACGGAAAGTAGAAAATCTAAATAAACCGGTAATTTTAAGGAATGTCTACTCACTAATCGCCTTATATATAAATAATTCCATTGACTGAACACCAAAAATACATGAGCTGGCAATGATCCAGAAGTCCCAGTAGCCATGAACAGTCACGTAATCGTCCAAATGTTACCGTGCCACCTGATCCTTCTTGTAGTATAATGTATTAGCTCCATTATGTGTTTGTACGATAAGCAATATTTTCACTTGTATGTAGTCTTGACCTATGGCCATAAATTTCCTTTCCTAATTCACATACAATAGATCTGTATAATAGCTGTATTAATAGTGCTGCCTACCTCGTGTATACAGAGGAAAACAAACCTCTCGGTGTGCACCCATATTAAATCATTAGAGATATATATCAATTTATATGGCAGCATGCATGGGTCCTAACATTGTCATATCTTCACCCACATGAAGTTATGTTACCTTCATTCTTTTTGTTGTCATTATATTATACCAGATTAACCCGCGATTAGATGGATGCATCCGGGGATGGAATTTGATGAATCAAGGAGCACTGGGGGTAAAAGAAGTTATTCAAGAAAAGCAAAGCAAACACTGTCTGGTGTCTGTACAGGAAGGCTCCTATTACCCTGGCGGAGGGGTGGCCCAGATTTATGTGAATTACAGTAAGTCATACTGTGGTGGCACATTAGGGAATATGTTAAGGTGTCACTGTCATTTAAAAAAAAAAAAAGTTTTGATCAGTCAGGGTCTGGATGCTGAGACCCCACCGCTTGCTGGAACAAACGGGAAGAAGTCTCAGCTAAGTGCTTTTCTCCCTATTTATTTCCTCGCTGCATGAGACAAGCTCCATAGACTTTCTATAGAATAAAGCTCCTGCAGCGAGGGGGGAGAAGTGCTGAGCTGAGTGCTTCTCCCGGCTCGTTCTAGCAATCATTGGAGTTTTTTTTGTTTTTTTTTACATGAAACTGACACTTTTAAATTCTATAGAGTGTGTACCTGTTCACTTAGATATTTCATATCTCATCGTTCTCTATAGCAGACAACACTTTGGCTGATGGAGATTGGTCAGTGAATGTTACACTGGACATTCGATCGTCTACAAGCACCGGGGTGATGTTTGCCCTGGTTAAAGAGGACACTGTCCCTCTAGCCTTAGCTATTGAAGATCATTCATTGGATATTGTGCAAGTAAGTTTCTAGCTTCATATAACACCAAGAAACACAATATCCCAAGGATAATACTATGAAGAATGTGCAATAATTCAAGGAGACCTAAAGTAGTTCTGTACTGTATGGATTACAGTTTGTGACATGGGGGAAGACATGCTTTGGGTTTCCTTAGCTTAGATACTTATCACTTATCCACAGACTCCCTGCCGATCACCAGAATGGGGGTCCCATGTCCTCCCCCTGAATGAAGTGGTGGTCTAGCATGTGCATTGCTGCTCCATTCACTCTCTATTGGACTGACAGATAGCAAAAGTACAGTCATATAACAAGTAAATGGAGGGACCCCCTTTTCTTGTGATAAGTGGGGATCCAAGCAGTTGGACTACTATTCACTTATCACTTATTATGGGAATAGATAAGTGTCTCATTTGGGGAAAAAAATGCCTTTGTTGAAGGCATTTTTGTTTATTGCAGAATAAAAAAAAATCTGACATCCAAAGATTCAGAAACACCAACACATAGAGTCCCACATCGAATTACAGTGAATAGTAACTATTTGTGGCTGACACAGGTCCTGAGGGGCGAAGGGCAGGATCTTGGCAACCGTATGTGTCTGTTTAAAAGCTGCTATTTAATATATTGAAATAATGTATATGTTTTGTATAATATTTTCCTTGTAGGATATCATTGTCAGCATTCAGAGCGTTACAGTGGCACGGCTCACAACTAAAAGAATATGCACTGACAAGAATATTTCCATAAGTTTCACAGTCACAAAGTCAGCTGTGGAAATAACATCCAGTTCTTACACTGAAATTCACTACATAGGCGAGGAGGAAATGAAGAAGCAGCTCGCCATTTTGGACCAGTCAATGAGGGGCCAAGTGGACACATATTTAGGAGGCATTCCAGGTAATGCAAATTATTAGGAAATTGTCTATTCAGTAATATTACAGTGATAAAACCCTTTATGGCTTTCTTTGCTGTGTCCCAGGTTATACATATCTTAGCTTATTGATATTTGCAATTTCTCTTAGACCTTTACTCTGCGGTTATGAAGGGACATATTTGAGATGCAAATAGTGGCAATACTACTTTGAGTTAGTAAATCCTACAAAAATACCATATAGCTTACCTCCAGCTCCTTTAAACCGTGTCAGATTTGGTATCCTAGGCCCCAGCAGTGTTACCCATTCTGATAGCCCACAATCGATCTATATGAAACATGTACATACTGGACATCATAAATAAGGTCAGATAGGTTAAGCAGAAATAGACTCTTGGGGATTTTCTGCTTGGGCCCATTTTTATGTCAGGGTCTGGGCCTATTTGAGGAGACAATAGTAGGCTGATGGCCAGTCATGTAAACAGCTTTGAAAGAAAGTGGTCTTACACCCACATTCTCCATATAGTGCTGGGTATATTTTTGTAAAAAAATTAAATGTTCATTGTTTTTGTTTGATCCATCTTTGTCACTGTTTCTTTTGTGTATAGTATTGTACAATAGGGTAAGCTACAGTCCTATAGAAAATATGGAAAGCAAACTCTGGTTCATTGACACAAATGATGAAATCAGGTCTTCTAGATCTGTAGCCCATTATGCAGCACTATAGACAAAATAAATGGCCCCTTGCTGCTTTAACCTGCACATTGACTTCAATGATGTTTGGTTTTGCATTGTTTGAATGTGCTATGTGTGTTATTTTAATATGTAAACCACAACTGTCACCAGTTTCTTACCCCACCAGGCTACCAACATGAGGTTACTGTTGAGAACACACGTAATGTAGCCATACCTTTTGGCTGCGCTTCTGCTTACTTTATCAGGCCGAAAATGGTCTTTGTATGCAGGCCAGCAGCAGTCGGATTGGCGTGGCTGGGCTTCGCAATGGCTCACCGCCACCACACCTATCCTCTCTACCTTACCGCTTGGACTGTTGTGCCAGAGAGATAGAGGTCCTCAGCGTATGTGCCCCTGACGTCCTGGACTTGTGTGTGGCCTGGCGTGACCTCACAGAGCGAGCACTCACTTCCTCCGCAAGCACTGGCTCCTGCCGGCTGAAACATGCGTGCGCCTGCGCTGAGCTAGATGCAGGAAGCAAGCGAGCTTTGTACTTTGTTTGCAGTGTCTGAGGAAGCGAGCACTTGCTCTGTGAGGTCACGCCGGGCAGCGCGCACGGGCGGACATCGGGTGCATGCGCTAAGGACCTCTGTCTCTCTGGCACAACGGTCCATGCGGTGAGGTAGGGAGGAGAAGTGTGGTGGCGGTGAGCCATTGCGAAGCCCAGCCACTCCTATCCGACTGTTGCTGATATACAAAGATACATTTTGGCCAGATAAAGCAAGCAGAAGCGCATGTTGTCTCAACAATAAGCTCATTTTGGTAGCCTGGTGTGGGGTAAGTTGCGCTTTAAGATTCAAAGGCCACAGCCATTCAGCTCTGACACTACTTATCTCTTGGAGAAACAGGTTAAGGAAATCTGTCGGCTCTGTATTATGCTCAAAGCTTGAACCTCAAAGAGGCTGTGTTACCCAAAATAAACACGCATCCTCCTTCCCTCCCTGCCTTGATAGGCATAGAGGCCTTGTCTTCCAGCACTGAGCTCTGCATATCAATTGGTCAAGGAAGGATGGGAGGAGGAGGTAGGAGGCATGCATTTAAGACAGGATAACATTCAACCTATTTTATCCCTGTTTCCTCGAAGATATGTGGTGACCATTGGATCATGTCTACATACATTAAAATGAGGCAGACAAAAATCTAATGCCTTTACATCTAATTTACAAATAGAATTAAAAGATATATTCCCATCTCTTAAAGTAATGTCAAGTTGCAAGGAGGTCAGACCCAACTGATTCTAAATCAGGATCAGTAGAGGTCCCAGAGATAAGATATCCTGTCACTATATAAGATAAAAATACCCCTTGAATGTTAATGTCCAATCTTAAACATCATAATTTTTTCTAAATAGGTACTAAACTGTATGCTGATCATTGACCCCACAGGAACTGGCCTCTCATTCAGTCATTGGCCACAGCCATAACCCACCTTGGCCAGATATTGGCTGAGCAGGACAGTAAATGTTTACTGGACAACCCATTTTAAAGGGGTACTCCGGTGGAAAACTTTTTTTTTTTTAATCAACTGGTGCCAGAAAGTTAAACCGATTTGTAAATAACTTCTATTAAAAAATCTTAATCCTTCCAGTACTTATTAGCTGCTGAATACTACAGAGGAAATTCTTTTCATTTTGGAACACAGAGCATGGACATCTCTGTCCATTTTAGGAACTGTCCAGAGCAGCATGTTTGGGTATTTTCTCCTACTCTGGACAGTTCTTAAAATGGACAGAGATGTCAGCAGCGAGCACTGTGCTCGTGATGTCAGCAGAGAGCACTGTGTTCCAAAAAGAAAATAATTCCCTCTGTAGTATTCAGCAGCTAATAAGTACCCCTTTAAGTTTGTTCACACTTAAATATTACACTGTGTATTTTGCTGCAGATTTTCCTCAGCTGATTTTGCTACCCATTGACTTTAAAAGGAATCAAAATCTGTTACAGAAAAACTACAACAAGATATCCAGGTGCAAACATACCGTAAATAGTAAAACGGTATGCAATAAGCACCTAAGCTATTTGTCACTCCAGATTGTTGCCATTTAACTTTATATAGCAAGTATAGCAAGTTAATATAGGACTTTGAGCTTCATGATAAAAATGGAAATGAATCAATAGAAAATTCTGGACCTACAAAATAAAGTAAATATTTACCTAAAGCCCACTTACTAAATTTCAAAGGATATACCCATTTTAAACATATTAACATAATATGCCATAAATATCTGACTTACTGTGAAATTAGGGTCTCATAATCCCTGTTGACTAGGTCACATGGTCAATAACACAGTGTCTATTTTTATTTTTAGATGTCCCAGTTATGGCTACTCCAGTTTCCGCCTTCTACGTTGGCTGTATGGACATCACCATTAATGGAAAGCTGGTGGACCTTGATGATGCTTTGTTCAAGCAAAATGACATTCGATCACATTCTTGTCCTTTAATTTCTTAGTCTCAAGAGTGACTTGTTATATTTTTTTATATTTTTGTAGCATCTACTACTGAACTACCAAACTTATGTGACCTACAAGAGATGTGCCAGAACTCTTTGTGCTATGTGTAATACTCTGTACTGTATCGTGTGCCGAACTTAAAGGGTAACTCTCATTAAAACTAGTTTTTGCTATTGCACTCCTTATGGTAAATAAAAATATTTCGAATATACATTGTTTAAAAAAAAAAAAAAAAAATCTATATTTTACTTGTGCTTAAAAAGGCTCAAGAGCACATTTTCCCCCATCTCATACACAGACTTTGGACCAAAGTCCAAACACAGAAAGTGCAGCCTGGAGTGCTGGGGGGGGGGGGGGTGTCCAGCCTCATCCAATCATAGCTCCTCTCACACTTAATTACCATATGCTGTTGGTTGGGCACACATCCCTCAGCACTCCAGACTGCACTTCCTGTGTTTTGGCTTCGGTCCAAAATCTGTGTATGAGATGGGGGAAAATTTGCTCTTGAGCTTTTTTAAGCACAAATAAAACATAGAAAACTTCATTTTTTTTAAACAAAGTATATTAGAATTTTTTTTATTTACCATAAGGAGTGCAATAGCAAAAATTTGTTTTAATGAGAGTGCCCATTTAATTCCTTTATATTTTCCATTTTATCAGTATTGCAAAGACAAACAAGAAAGAATTTGTAGAATTCCATTTAAACAAAGTTAAACATTTTATAGTTTTTTTTTGTTTCTTGTTTCTTGTTTTCTGTCTATTCTGTCTCTTCTATGATATGGCAGATTGTCTGAGAAAAAGGTTAAGGGTCTGCAGCACTGGAGAAGACTGATAAGTGGAAATGGAAGCTTTTTTTCCCTATAATTCATATTAAGAAATGGGACTTCAAATTATCAAGGTAGTATCAGGAGGCCAGTCTTAATTGTTAGGTCTATCCCTGTTTGCATATACTTGGAGCCATGTTCCCATTCACTGTTATAAGTAAAATTCCTCTGAAATGCATTTGAGAGTGAATCATACATCACTGTGTTGAAGAATCATGTCCCTCGTTCATGCTGTCCATGGTATGGGCAGCATGAACTGATAACAGTTTGCATCATGTCACAGGCTCTCAAATCAGTCTGCTCCGTCCCTCCTCCCCCTCCCATCCTGTCCTAACAAGACAAGACCAGTGATATGAAGGGGGTAGCTGGTATTACTGCTGATTAGATTTATACAGTTGCCTTATCTAATGAGTTATAAATCTTATGAGCAGTAATACCAGCTTTCCCCTTCACATCACTGGTCTTGTCCCATGCTGATAAGAGGAGAGGGAGGTAGAGATAGGGCAGACTGATTTTAGTGCCTGTGATATGACGTCACAGCTAATAAGTGAAAGAAAGCAGTTGATATGGAAGATCTCTGCATTATGGCTAATAATATTATGTTAGTAAGTTGTCTTATTATACTTTCTGACACCATATACAGATTGTTTCTTTCACTGGACAACTTCCCTTACATCCCACTGTTGTAGCCCCACTAATCAGACATTGGTAGAATAACCTATTGTTATCACTAACACTTTGTGGTGGTATCATATGCAGTTAGACAAAAACATATCACTGCCATCTCATAGATTGCCAGAGCTGTTATCCCAGCTGGCCCCATAAATGCTCGATTGGTGGTAAATATGGTGATCGGGAAGGCCAAGAAACTATTGCAATCTAGAGGAAACATTCCTGGAAAACCCTTGCTGTGTGTAGGCTAGCATTATTCTGATAAAAAGACCAGTCAGAAGGCTGCAGGATGTCCTATCCTTAAACTATTAGTGTCCCTCTTATCACTATGCGATGGCTTCACATAATATTATGCCTGCAGTTGGGACAGTGTGTCTTATTAGTACAGCACAAGTAGGATTGAAGCGCTTATTATAATGCCTTCATACTCAAAACTTACCAATGTAAACACTTGCTCACTTGGGGATCAAGAGCCATTTTTCTGGGCTCTGGATCCAGTGCCAAGTAGGCAGCCTTTCGCATGCACTTCGATAGATATAAAATAGATGTTTTTTCATATGCTGCGGATAGGGGATAACTTTGCAAGATGGGAAAACCTTTTTTTAAGGTGTCACGCGGGCTGTATTTTGCTGTGTATTTTCTGCTGCATATTTTGCTACCCAATGACCTTAACAGCAGCAGCAAAATATGGCACGGTTGACTCTACCTTTTAAGCATGTTTGTTACATCAACAGTTATACAGGTGCACAGCTTTAAAGGGGTACTCCGCCCCTAGACATCTTATCCCCTATCCTTAGGATAGGGGATAAGATGTCAGATTGACGGGATCCCGCTGCTGGGGACCGCCTGGATCTACCATGCAGCACCAACCTGTAGCAGCTTCCGGAACCGCTGGAGGTCCTCAGGCTGAGTCCATCTCGACCACCGTTCCGGTGGTCGAGATAGACTCAGCCTGAGGACCTCCAGCGGTTCCGGAAGCCGCTACAGGTGTGTGCTGCATGGTAGATCCAAGGGGTCCCCAGCAGCGGGATCCCGTCAATCTGACATCTTATGCCCTATCCAAAGGATAGGGCATAAGATGTCTAGGGGCGGAGTAAATGACAGCTGCAGACTGGCAGTACTGTTGGGGCAATAACTCACTAAGGCTGGGCCTACATTGCACGACACAAAGATCGCAGATCGCACAATTCTGCCACCATTGACCTCAATGCAAATCGCATGGGAATGTGACCGGCATGGAACTTCTCTGCACTATGACTTTGTTTTTAAAGCAAAATCGAATGACAGAACAATTTATTCTTGATTTTTCTATTGCATGACCAAGGTTGCTGTATATCTCTAGCCTAACTCAGCCTCCATTCCCTGCACCGGGGATATACTGTACTGGAGTAGCTGCAGCACTTCAAATAGGCTAACGAACACTTTCTGTCTCTCACAGCTCTCAGACTACACAATACACTACAACACTTAGAACAACACTGGCAGGAAACTGGTCTATTTATGCCGACATGATAACCTTCCAATAGAACTGTCACCAGTCACCAAACACTAATCACAATGAAGCGCTAGATTTCCCATGTGAGTCCCAGGTCCATGATCTAACAGACACACGAGGGAATATTTATCAATGTTGGGGTATTTTTTGCGTGGCTGCTCAAAATTTACTAAAATCGTGCACAGGACTTTATAAATTTTGCACAATTATAGAAACCAGTGAGCTGCAGAGCTAGGTTGAACCTTTGTGCTCTGGCATCTGACACATTTGTACGTGGTGTAGGTTTGTGCAAAAAATGTAGGCTTTGCGGAAAAGTTGTGCACAAAAAACTATTTGCCGCACATGATAACTTCAAGCACACTGCATAAAGTGCTATACGGTGCCCCAAACGGTGCACTGGTTAGAAAAATGCTCTATCAAAAAGATTGCACAGTAAAGCCGCAATGGCGCAAAATTTGGCACCTAATAAACACCACAAAAACAGTGTACATCCATTGATAAATGTCCCCCATGGTGCCCAAGAAGGACTGCCACCCAGCCATACAATGAAAAAAAAAGCGTATTTGATCCCCTGCTGATTTTGTACATTTGTCCACTGACAAAGAAATGATCAGTCTATCGTTAATTTTTTTGAACAGTAAGAGACAGAATAATAACTACTGCATTTCAAATAGGGCATGAATTAATTAGAATTTTACTTTGTGAAATAAGTATCAGACGTTTCTCGTAGTTGGCCACCAGAGGGATTTTGTTCCACTCCTCTTTGCAGAGTCTCTCAAAGCCATTAAAGGGGTACTCTGACGGAAAACAATTTTTTTTAAACTCAACTGATGCCACAAAGTTAAACAGATTTGTAAATTACTTCCATTAAAAATCTTAATCCTTCCAGTATTTATCAGCTGCTGTATGCTCCACAGGAAGTTGTATCTCTTTCTGGAGTTCTTATTAGTCTGACACCACAGTGCTCTCTGCTGACACCTCTGTCCATATCAGGAACTGTCCAGAGCAGGAGAGATTTGCTATGGGGATTTGCTTGTACTCTGGACAGTTCCTGACATGGACAGAGGTGTCAGCAGAGAGCACTGTGGTCAGACAGAAAAGAATTCCAGAAAGAAATACAACTTCCTGTGGACGATACAGCAGCTGAACTGGAAGGATTAAGATTTTTTAATAGAAATAATTTACAAATCTGTTTAACTTTTTGGCACCAGTTGATTTAAAAAAAAATGTTTTCCACCAGAGTACCCCTTTAAGGTTTCAAGGCTGACGTTGGACAACTCAAACCTTTAGCTCTTACCACAGAATTTCTATGGGGTTGAAATTTGAAGACTTGCTAGGCCACTCCAGAACCTTAATATGCGTCTTCTTGAGTCACTCTTTTGTTGCCTTGGGCTTGTGTTTGGATCATTGACGGTACGTGGGCCAATCTATCGTCTCCTTGACGTAGTGAAGTTTTTCTTTCCTTTTAGCAGAAAAACTCCCCAAAGCATAAAGTTTCCACCTTCATGGTTGACGATGGGAATGGTGTTCTTGGGGTCATAGGCAGCATCCCTCATTTTCCAAACACGGCAAGTTGAGCTGCTGCCAAAGAGGTTGCCTTTGGTCTCATCTGATCACAACACTTTCATCCAGTTCTCCTCTGAATGATTCTGATGTTCATTGGCAAACTTCAAATGGGCCTGCACATGTGGGATATTGTGCGGGTCCCTGCTGTCTTAGGATCATTGACAAGATTTTCCTGTGTAGTTCTGGGATTATTCCTCACTCTTCTCATGATCATTGAAATTCAACAAGGTGAGATCTTGCATGGAGACCCGACCGAGGAAGATTTTATATTGTATTTCTTCCATTTGTGAATAATCTCACCAACTGTTGAAAACTTCTCACCAAGCTGCTTGGCGGTGGTGTTGTAGCCCATCTGTAGGTCTATAATCTTATCCCTGACATATCTAGACAGCTCTTTGCTCTTGACCATGGTGGAGAATTTGGAATCTGACTGATTACTTCTGTGAACTGGTGTCTTTTATACAGGTAACAAGCTGAGATTAGGAGCACTCCCTTTAAGAGTAAAGTAAAATGCAAATCAATAACAACTTATTTAAAATGTGTATTTATGTTGTTTTTTTAAAGTTTTCCTGTCTCTCATTGTTCATATTAGGGTTGGGAGTGAATATTTGCAATGCGAATATTTATCGCGAATATCGCATATTCACGAATTCACGAATATAGCACTAATTATTCGCAATTACGAATATAATTTTTTTTTTTCACAGTACACATCACAGTGATCATCCCTCCCTGCTTCCAGCTTTTGATGTAAACAAGGCTTCTTTTAGCTCTTTTATCACGCGATATGCATGTGCATGGGAATTTTATGGCACATAGTAAAAAAAAAGGGCACGAATATTACAAAAATGCGAATTTTGCGAATATATGACAAATATTCCTCCATATATACGCGAAATATCGCGAATTCGAATATGACCTATGCCGCTTAACACTAGTTCATATATACCTACCATTAAAGATATAGACAGATCATTTCTTTGTCACTAGGCAAACATACAAAATCACTGTAACTGCAGCAAACAATACTAGTGCAAAGACTAAAGGTACAAAATAAACATTCTGCAGTGGCATCAGTAACATAACAATACAATAGTGGTAACACCTCGCACACCATTGAGGTGAGTACTAGTACATTGGAGGTTCATAGCACTTTGAGTTTCACCTTCCTTACTTACGAAAAATGTTCTCCTTGTTGTACACAATTTACACATCAAACACCACTCTTATTATTCTTCACCACATTGTCATTTATGTATATTGTAGGTATTTCTATACCTTTTACAATCTACACTGTATAATAACTTATTTTTTATTTTAATATGCTTCTATAAATTGTGTACAACAAGGAGAACATTTTTCACTAAGGAGTTTACATTGCTACGTTCCAAGACCAATACCTCTACCTATCAGTGTCTGCCCTTTTCCCAGAATTCAGTCTGTGTAAGGATACACATTTCACCCATCAACACTGGCCCAAAGTATTCTAATTTCTAGCTCACAGTTAATAATATTATAATCTGTAATGCTGATGTTTTTTCATACAATACCTTACATTCTTACTCACTTCTTAGCTGCTTGTAGAACTTTAATCAGCAGAAATCTTACTGCCACTAGGTGGTGCTAATGGATTTCAGTCCATACATCATATTCTCTGAAGAAGTAATGATAATGATCTTTAAACAAAATGTAATTGTAGACAATGGAAATCAGTTTTCGAGATTTAAAATGATAACTCTATTTATTTAAGCAACAAAGTTATCCAGCGTCCACATTATCAATGTAGTAGATAGAATATCTGTGATTGTGATGGTAGTGCTATTACATTATACATCACTAATATCAGTAGAAAGAAAAGTTTTAAAGGCTGTAAAATCTAAATCACCTGAAAAATATTATACTGTAAAAAAGAATTCATTGGAATATCATATTAATCTATCTATTTATCTCATATCTATCTATCTATCTATCTATCTAAATAACCAACAAAAGGGCGCAGCACTCCAATAAAAAAAATAAAAAAAACATGTATATTTCTTCCATCATATCCAGTCTTCATATCCAAACTAGAAAATGGCTCCATAGAGAGCTGAAATGTTGCTTGACTGGAAAACTACCACAAGAGGACATAGTTTTAAATTAGATGGGCAAAGGTTTCTGCAGTAATATCAGGAAGTATTACTTTACTGAGAGAGTAGTGGATGCATGGAATAGCCTTCCTGCAGAAGTGGTCGCTGCAAATACAGTAAAGGAGTTTAAACATGCATGGGATAAGCATAAGGCTATCCTTCATATAAGACAGGGCCAGGGACTATTGATAGGATAGGATATTGGGCAGACTAGATGGGCCAAATGGTTCTCATCTGCCAACACATTCTATGTTTCTATGATGGAATAAATATACATGCTTTTTTTTTAAATTGGAGTGCTCCACCCTTTTGTTGGATATTTACTTGGCGTAACCCTGGTCAAGGTTCTGGATGCGGGCACCCACCACATACTGCATATGTTGTTTTTTTTATTTATTTATCTGTCTGTCTATCTATCTAAGGTGGCGCAAAAAAGTATTTAGTCAGCCACCAATTGTGCAAGTTCTCCCACTTAAAAAGATGAGAGAGGCCTGTAATTTTCATCATAGTTATACCTCAACTAATTTTTTTGCAAATTATGGTGGAAAATAAGTATTTGGTCAATAACAAAAGTTCTTCTCAATACTTTGTTATATACCCTTTGTTGGCAATGACAGAGGTCAAACATTTTCTGTAAGTCTTCACAAGGTTTTCACACACTGTTGCTGGTATTTTGGCCCATTCCTCCATGCAGATCTCCTCTAGAGCAGTGCTGTTTTGGGGCTGTCGCTAGGCAACATGGACTTTCAACTCCCTCCAAAGGTTTTCTATGGGGTTGAGATCTGAAGACTGGCTAGGCCACTGCAGGACCTTGAAATGCTTCTTACGAAGCCACTCCTTCGTTGCCCAGGCAGTGTGTTTGGGATCATTGTCATGCTGAAAGACCCAGCCACGTTTCATCTTCAATGCCCTTGCTGATGGAAGGAGGTTTTCACTCAAAATCTCACGATACATGGCCCCATTCATTCTGTCCTTTACATGGATCAGTCGTCCTGGTCCCTTAGCAGAAAAACAGCCCCAAAGAATGATGTTTCCACCCCCATGCTTCACAGTAGGTATGGTGTTCTTTGGATGCAACTCAGCATTCTTTCTCCTCCAAACACGACGAGTTGAGTTTTTACCAAAAAGTTCTACTTTGGTTTCATCTAACCATAGGATATTCTCCCAATCCTCTTCTGGATCATCCAAATGCTCTTTATCAAATTTCAGACGTGCCCGGACATGTACTGGCTTAAGTAGGGGGACATGTGTGGCACTGCATGATTTGAGTCCCTGTTGGTGTAGTGTTACTGATGGTAGCCTTTGTTACTTTGGTCCCAGCTCTTCAGTTCATTCACTAGGTCCCCCCCATTTGTTTCTGGGATTTTTGCTCACCGTTCATGTGATCATTTTCACACCACCGGGTGAGATCTTGCGTAGAGCCCCAGATCGAGAAAGATGATCAGTGGTCTTGCATGTCTTCCATTTTCTAATAATTGCTCCCACAGTTGATTTTTTTCACACCAAGCTGCTTGCCGATTGCAGATTCAGTCTTCCCAGCCTGGTGCCCGTCTACAATTTTGTTTCTAGTGTCCTTCGACAGCTCTTTGGTCTTGGCCATAGTGGAGTTTGGAGTGTGACTGTTTGAGGTTGCGGACAGGTGTCTTTTATACTGATAACAAGTTCTAACAGGTGCCATTAATACAGGTAACGCGTGGAGGACAGAGGAGACTCTTAAAGAAGAAGTTACAGGTCTGTGAGAGCCAGAAATCTTGCTTGTTTGTGGGTGACCAAATGCTTATTTTCCACCATAATTTGCAAATAAATTCTTTAAAAATCAGACAATGTGACTTTATGGATTTTTTTTTCTCATTATGTCTCTCATAGTTGAGGTATACCTATGATGAAAATTACAGGCCTCTGTCATCTTTTTAAGTGGGAGAACCTGCAATGTATCTAGTACCTATTCTTCTATTTATTTATCTATCTATCTATCTAGGTGCATATGGCATAACTGCCTACTTGGCACTGGTAGAGGTTGCTATCACTGGTATAGCCAGAGCACAGAAAAATGTGTCTGGACCTCCAGGTAAGCAAGTGCTGCTTTCAAGTGTAAGCACGTCCTTAGGATGTGCATGCAGTTAAAAGTTGTATTGGAGCAAAGAGCCATTGGCTCCATAGTCCATCACATACTTTTGTCAGTTGCTGGTGTAATGAAGAAAACTGTGTCCCTGAGGTGGAATGTGACCCTCTATACAGGGACACAGTTTTCTGCTTTACAGCCTTCCCCCTTTGACTCTATACCTGCTACCCTCTCTCAGGGGGCTGGTGACTAAGTTTCTCCACACATCTTCCAATCTTTTCCAAACCGCCTGTACCGCACATCCACAATCCATCTACTAGCTGTTTTAAGACTGCAACCGCCAGCATGTCCCCACTGTATGGGCATGCTGTGGGAGTTGTAGTCTTGGAACAGGTTGGGGTAGACGGTATAAGTGCGGCATGGGCAGGTGGGAGAAAGGCTGTGGAGCGCTCCTCTGGCTGCGCTCCACAGTCTGTCTAAGCAGTATAGAAACACTGCCCCTGTCCCCCTGAGAGAGGGTAGCGGCGATGGAATGAGAGGGAGCGGTCTGTAAAGTAGAAAACTGTGTGCTTGTGCGGAGGGTCACATTCTGCTACAGGGACACAGTTTTCTTCATTACACTGGCAGCTTTAAATGACCTGAAAAAGGCTAGAAGTGGCTCAGAACTTCTGCATCCTCTTAAAAGCATGCAAGATAAGGAAGAAACTATGTACAAAATGGGAGAAATACCTAGCTACTGCAGAAATCTACCTACCTAACAGGGGTTAACTACTAACCTACTAAAAGACCTGTCTTTCTACTCAGAACACTTACCTACCTACTTGGTAGACCTACCTAATGGAGGAAACTACCTACTAACTAGGAAAACCTACCTATCTATTGTTGCAACTGACTACCTACTTAGGGTCTTGCCTACCTAAGGGGAGAAAATACATACATAATGTGGATAAGTACCTACTGGGGGACCTACCTATGTAATGGGGGAAATTACTGACCTACTGGGGGACCTATCTTCCTGGAAGCACCTACGAGGGAAACTACCTATCTAATCGGGAGCCTACCTACCTACTGAGGGAACTACCTTTCTACTGGGTGGACCTTCTTTCCTAATGGGATCACCTACCTATCTACTGGAGCAACATACCAATCTAATGGAGGGACTTACGTAATGGTAGGACTTACCAACACCTCCCCACCCAACCCGCCTTATGCATTCCCTGTGCACTGTCCTACCCATTCCTACTGTGTGTGTGGAGTATTATTACCAATCAAGGCAGTATGTATGAGGGGAAAGGTGGGGATGGTGCTGGAAAAAGGAGGAGCCTACAATGTTTGTCTGGCAGATTATGTGAGTGGGAGACTTCACTAAGTTTACATAATTTACATTAAAAATAAATTATTTGCATTGCCCTATTCTGACTCCAATAACTTATTTTTCTGTCTATGAAGCTGCGTGATTGCTGAATTTGCGCAGTGATCTTTAGTTTTTATTGGTACCATTTTAGGCAAAATGGGACTTTTTGATTGTTTTATCTTCCATTTTTCTGGGATGCGAGGTGACTAAATAAAACACAATTCTGGCTTTCTTTTTCCCTTCATGGCATTCAATGTGCGGGACCACTAACCTTATATTATAATAGTTCAGATGTGTCAAAGGCTCACAGTCACACACTATGGCGCAGACTCCTTAGCCCACTCCATATGTTCCTAACACCCTGGAGCTGCACATGTATAGTGGAAGGGGTTAAAAAAGAAAAAAAAGTCTATATTATTAAATACCAATGATGTACTCTTTTTCAACTTTTTATTAGTTGTAATAAAGGGATTTTCTGGGGGATAAAAAAAAAATGAAAAGGGAGGAGGCTGCTGGGTGGATCAGTTGGTTGGTTGGTCTGTCTGTTCATCACTCTCCATGCAGTTGACTTGTCTCAGGACATTAACAATCAATAGAGTGGAAAACTTATCCCAGGTTTAGATTACAATATTCAATACAGTGACCTGCACTTTTCTGCTGATTTTCCATGTTCCATCACTTACTGTATTTGCATATTTTAAGACCTTCTTGTAATGGTGGAGCTCTAGATCATGTCATCAGCCATACACACAACCTTACACAAGGGATAGGATAAGATGAATGAGCAATGATTTTATTTAGTTTTAATGCAATTTCCCAAAAGGTTATAGATGTAGATCTTTTTGTCTATACTCCATTAAAGCGTTCTCAGTCTTGGGCTCATTTATCTTTTCATTCTAAAGGGTATGTATTCATAGGGGGAGGGGAGGGGGTCTGTAAAGACCATAAAAGCTGGAAAGGAGCAAAGTAATAAAACTTGAATAGATACTTATATCACAAGCGCTGTACCAAGGGCTGTGGAAATGCCCAATCTGCTGCAGAACTATAAGTACCTGTCCCTGTAACTTGGTACTATTGATTTGTAACACTAAGAATAATAAAAAATAGTATGCGCTATAAGGGACTTAATTATGCCCACACTCACATTTCAGAAGATTGGAACCCCGGTGGATGTGGATCCCCTGGAACTGTGTGGCAAATGACTTGGACCGTACCAGGGAGCGGAGTATAAGGTGCCGCTGGTTTTCACCAGAGCCCGCCGCAAAGCGGGATGAACTTGCTGCGGCAGGTGGCACCCAGGTCGCTACCCATGGCACGGCTCGACCACACAGGCGGCTGAGGAGATGCGAGGCACAGGAGGGATAAGGCGGCACAGTTGCGTAGTCAGGACGTAGCAGGAGGTCAATAGGCAGGCGGCAGAGAAGCAGGTCGGGTCTCAAAGCAAAGGATCAGATACACAGCAAGGCAGAAACACGGGCATAATCTCTCATACACAGGCATAATCTCCCATACACAGAGCGGCTATATAAGACTTTCACTATTCAGTTTTGTTCTTAGTCTAGGTCCTCTTCTCTAATATAGTTAATAGACAGGTTCCTTTCTCCTTACAGCATTACGGGTGTATATTATTTACTGTCCACGGGCATTACCACATCGGCAGCGATACGCTGCAGTAATAAAGATCTATCTCCATCTTCATACTGCTTATCAGGTATATGTGAGCAATTGACACAGACACCTTATTACACTAAGTTCAGTGTAGAGATTACTCGCCTCATGCCGTTCTCTTCTATAGTTAACCGCTGATCACTTCATCATCCACCGCATCATTGAGGATCAGTACAGGTACGCTTAATACACTTTCAAATACCAGATGTATGCGCATAATTAAGTCCCTTTTAGCACATACTATTTTTTATTATTCTAAGTAATAATACTTAATATCAAATATGTATGAAAACAAAAGGACTATAGTGGTCATTTATTAACAGGAGCTATTTTTGTGTTTTTTTCACCAATGTGGTGCACTAGTGTGGGCCAAACACATTATGTCCTTTTTTTAAATAAAAAGTCCAAACCTTTTGATACATCTCTGCTAGTGTTTACGGAGCTATTGTTGAGCACATTTGTCAGTCAGCCGTGGATGTCTGCGCCTGGTCCTGGCTGAAGTGGACGCTTTAGAAATCTGTGCAACTATTGCAAAAGGGGCACTTCATAAATCAGCGTAATCTGTGCACCTAAAAAAACACGCCCAAACCATGCCCACAAAATGTCCAATGGATGTCGGCAAAAGTCACATAAATGTGGTGAATGCGGTGCACGGTGACTTCACAAAAATATAGGCCCATTAGGGTCTTCATAAATGACCCCCATACGTGTGCGATCACCACCATATATTCACAAAGATTATCCCCTCGGGGCACTAGACCCTCTTAAAGGAGTAGTCCAGTATTGGAAAAGTTATACCCTATCCTAAGGATAGGGGATAAGTTTCAGAACGTGGGGGGTCCGAACGCTGGGCCCCCCCGCGATCTCCCGTACGGGGCCCCGGCTCTTCGGCCAGATAGCGCGTGTCGATCACCGCACGAAGCAGCAGCTGACATGCCTCCTCAATAGAGTGCTATAGCAGGGGGCTCCGGCGCTCCCATAGAGCTTTCCCCTCTTCGTGTGGTGGTTGACACACCCCCTTCCTGCGGACTGCCGGGGCCCCGTACAGGAGATTGCGGGGGTCCCAGTAGTCGGACCCCCCCCCCCCCCCCCCGCTACGTTTTCCAGTCCTGGAGAACTCCTTTAAATTTGGGACCCTGCTAAAAAAAACAAAGCTTTATTGCATCACTTAAAAACATTAGTCTAAACTATGGTTTGGACAAAAGTTTGTACATGATGTGATAAAGTTACATTTTTTAGAGGGGGTCCCAAGTTTAAGTTGTGCTGAGAGGGGATAATATACCGCAAAGGGGTTTGGCAATTGATAACTTAGGGATATTTTGTGGTTCATGTACAATTGTGGCAGAAGGCTAAGCATCCGTGTTACATACTGCTAGTGCTTGGGCCTAAAGATACCACTGGCGACATCTAATGTGGCGCCATTACACCCCACTATTCTATGATGCTTTCCCCATCACATTGCTGTGTAAACAGATATAGGGATAATTCACTGTTGGGCTTTGTTCATTCCAGTCAAGCACTGAAGACGGATAGATGGAGCACATGGGTGAATGTAAATCCAGCACGAGGCACTTATCCATGCCTGTATATCTTGTGGCCTCGGATCTGTCTTTAGTTAATCAAAGAGCTAAACAAAGGTGACAAAATGACTTTACAAGCTCACGGGAAACAGCTGGAGATGTATAGCAGGGAGTGTGCATGACTCAGGCCACATCCATCCATCTCTCCTGTCAATAATCTTCTCGGTGAATTACTTAACCATATAATCTCTTTACAGCAAATAAAGCTCCATTATTATTACATTAGGGCAGAGAGACATCCATCATAATGTGTTTGTCATGCGTCCACCTTTACACCACCGCACCCTATGGAGAGGACAAATGGGATTAGTATGGGCCAGTAATGCAGTGACATCAAGTATGATGAATTGTTCTTTATATTCAGTGACTTTTTCCAATAACCATATGCACAAAAGAGATAATCCATGTAGTGTATGTGAGAAATGTAACAATCTTTATTCCTTAGACATAATTCATTCTAGAAAAGGAATTATGGAATGATTATATCTATCTAATATCTATATCTAAAATCTATTCATCTAATATCTATCTATCTTTCCCATCTCTCTCTATCTCTCTCTCTCTCTCTCTCTCTCTCTCACATATCTATCGTTTTAGCCATTCTATTCTATCTATCTATCTATCATCTCAGATCTATCTCATATCTATCTATCTATCAATCTATCTAGACAAAGAATAAGTCAGCCAGCGCTTTAGTTGATACCAAACTATTATATGGACCTGGCCTACAAGTACACGCTACTAGGCTAGATATACAGCAACAGAAGAATGCAGCAGCACACTGCCAGCACAAAGATATAGTTGAAACATGAATATGCAGTTAAAACATGGAGAGCTATACAGCTATGATGTAATAGATGCAAATGTGAAACTATGAAATAGTGAGGCACTTAGCTCGCAATTTTGTCTCCGCCGGCGGTCAAATAGCTTGGACAGAGGCATATTCACAGTGTAGGGTCCGTCCCAATGAAGCCACCTTATCGCGGTGGGACGGTCCAAGCTATTTGACCGCCGGCGGAGACAAATTTGCGAGCTAAGTGCCTCACTATTTCATAGTTTCACATTTGCATCTATTACACCATAGCTGTATAGCTCTCCATGTTTTAACTGCATATTCATGTTTCAACTATATCTTTGTGCTGGCAGTGTGCTGCTGCATTCTTCTGTTGCTGCTATCAATCTATCTATCTATACAAGGAAATAAATGTGTCTTGCAGCACTCCAATTCAGTGAAAAAGGAAAGGTTTATTTCCTCATGGAAAGGATGCAATGTTTCAACCATCTGCACCATCTTTATCAAGCATGCAAAGTGACAAAAACCTCCCATATTTATATGGGGTACATGCAAAATCAATTTGGTGATTTATTGTGATACATTTCGCAATTATTAAAATACACACATATATACAAGTGAATCTTCAAGGATAATATACATAGTATAGTGAAAGGTGATAGTACATCATACAGTGTACTTCAAACAATACATACATTGACACCGCCACAGGACACGTTTCCACTTCAATCAGCAGGCAAACCACAGTTCTTTATGCAAGTCCGGACCCTCGCCAGCTTTATTAGACAGGTTGCAGGATAAATAAAAAACATAACACAGGGACAAAACAAAACCCTAGACCATCCAGTCACTAACTAAACAATCCAGCATGCCCTGTCTATCAACTGGTGGGCTTTTCCCAGCCAGTTAAACTTATGCCTTCTGCATCCTTCTACTCACTGTTCACACACAGCGTTTGCAACGTCTTGCTGTGTGTCTCGTCCACACCACTTCTCGGGGCCACTCACAGCTCGGGCTATGTGTTCCTCAGCAGGACCCCTGCCTCCCCCTACAGCCACCTTGTTGTCTTCTAGAGAGAGCCCAGTTATTCTGTTTGACTTCCTTTTAAACACACTTCTCCTTTCTGCTACCTCATTAAATAGGCCACAGTTGGAGGTTTCTCCAGGGTTAGCTAGGGAAATACGACCTTTCATTGCCACACTTTCACAGTACATAGTGTTAATAATACTTAAACAGTGCAGGTGTTAAGGTAAAAGCAATCAAGAGAGGGGAGTTGCCACATGATCAAACACTCACCACTAGACACTGTAATGGCGGCTGCTCCCTGCTGCCGTGTGCGTACACGGCTGTAAGGGATTCCGCTGTCAGGCTGGAGTGTAGCCAATCACTGAAAGGCATTGCCTTTAACCAGGCAACCTAACGTTGCATCGCAGTCCGCGCACACTCACTGTTCTTTCGGATGATGCGCATGCCATATTAGTGCAGGGCACAGAGAATGGAGTGCTAGCGCATGCATCCTGTGTGTTTTGAGTGTCAGAAACCATGTTAGAAAAGGGCAATACCCCTAATGTCCTAGCATATGTGCATATAGGTAAAAGTTATGTATGGAAATAAAGCCTATGTATAAAATAAACCGAGTTGACTATGAAAGTGTGAAATGTGGATAGAAGAGGTGAAGTGTCATGAATGTTTGGGAGTTGTATAAATTAAATTATCGCCCCTGTGGATGTGATGCTGTGAGGATATGTGTCACCCAGTAAAGGAGCCTACTGGGCTTGAAATGGAGAAAAAACAAGAAAAACATGAGTGTATGTTAAGGGAAATATAAGTGAGAGTTGACTGTGGTTGCGATGCCATGAGGATATGTGTCACCCAGTGAAGGAACCTACTGTGGTGAAATGGAGAAAAAAACGGAGTGTATGTAAGAAAACTATGGAGGAAATGTGACTGTCGTGAAGATGTGATGTGAAAATAAATAATGTGACGTGTGTAAGTGTAATGAATGGAAACCTAGATCAATATATGTGATATGTGGATAAACAGCTAATTATGTGTAAGGGAATAAAATTGTATACTAATGAATGTCAAGTGAATGCAGCAAAGGCCAACGTGAAATAAAGGAAACTGAGTGTACTGCACCAAGATGAATGAATTAAAATAAGTATCAATAAATGTGGTATGTGTATAACCAGCATGTTATTTATGAAAAAATGAAAATATATATCCATGAATGTCAGGTGAGTGCAACAAAGCTAGGACTAACATGGAGTAAAAGAAACTGAGAAATGTTCTGCTACAAGAAATGCAAGGATACAGTTATGTGATGCAACTTGTTTTATTTACTCTGGTTGGCTACACCTCAGCAACTGAACACATGAAATTTCAAACAAAAAATAAAGCAAAATAGTGTGATGGATGGTGAAGCTTGATTGAGGCCCCCACTGCGAATCTGCATAAAAAGAGAACAATGTCAATCAATAGAAAGCAATGTGCGTTTCAGTTCACCCTTTTTATTGGCGCACGGACCTAACATGGACTTCATCCCAAAATCACAGGAAAGAACAAGAATGTCCAGCGCCCAACTCAGGAACAATTCTTTTATTGATAAGCCATGGTAGACATCACAGGAACACAGTAAAAGTGACACGTTTCGGCTTTACTTGAAAGCCTTAGTCATACCACTGAGGTATTCAAGTAAAGCCGACTGAGGCTTTCAAGTAAAGCTGAAATGCGTCACTTTTACCGTGTTCCTGTGATGTCTACCATGGCTTATCAGTAAAAGCAACATTCCTGAGTTGGGCGCTGGACATTCTTGTTCTTGGGTAATGTTCATGTCACTTATAACATATACATAATCATGCGATCAACAAGATAAATCTAGATAATTCATAATTCCCTGGTGTAACGGTGAAATCCACATTGAGCCCCTGAGGGCGTGGTGACCCAACTTGTGGATCCATCTCAACTGGCATCGTTTGAGTTTGCTCACCCTGTCCCCTCCCCTTTTGGACATGGGGACATGGTCCAAGGGAGTAAATCTCAGGTCATGTTCGTTGTGACCCACCTCTGAAAAATGTTTTTAAACTGGTAAATCTATCTGCTTTTTGCAGACGGAGTACCGATGTTGGTTGAACCTTGTGCGGAAATCCAATGTACAGCGTGGGCCATTTATATGGATACACCTTAATAAAATGGGAATGGTTGGTGATATTAACTTCCTGTTTGTGGCACATTAGTATATGTGAGAGGGAAACTTTTCAAGATGGGTGGTGACCATGGCGGCCATTTTGAAGTCGGACATTTAGAATCCAGCTTTTGTTTTTCCAATAGAAAGAGGGTCATGTGACACATTAAACGTATTGGGAATTTCACAAGAAAAACAATGATGTGCTTGGTTTTAATGTAACTTTATTCTTTCATGAGTTATTTACAAGTTTCTGACCACTTATAAAATGTGTTCAATGTGCTGCCCATTGTGTTGGATTGGCAATGCACCCCTCTTTTCCCACTCTTCACACACTGATTGTAACACCGCAGGAGAAATGCTAACACAGGCTTCCAGTATCTGTAGTTTCATGTGCTGCAGAATGGGCAAAACAAAAATTGGAACAGGACCCTCAGTTTACGCAGAAGATTTTGTTCAGTGATGAGGCAAACTTTTATGTGAATGGTGAAGTTAACAAACAAAACCACCGCTATTGGTCTGACACTAACCCACATTGGATAGATCACTCCAAGACTGTTGGAACACAAAAATTTATGGTATGGTGTGGTATATGGGGTACAAAGATAGTGGGGCCATTCTTCATCAATGGAAACCTCAAGGCCACTGGATATGCAAAATTGCTACATGATGATGTGTTTCCCTCTTTATGCAATGAAGCTGGCACGTTCCCTGAGTTTTTCCAGCAAGATGCTGCACCACCACATTATGGGTGTCAGGTCCGAGCATTCCTAGATGAACAGTTTCCTGGAAAGTGGATTGGTTGTCATGGGCCAGTGGAATGGCCCCCAAGGTCTCCCGATCTGACCCCCTTAGGCTTTTATCTTTGGGGTCATCTGAAGGCAATTGTCTATGTGTGAAGATACGAGATATGTAGCACCAGAAACTACGGATACTGGAAGCCTGTGCTAGCATTTCTCCTGCGGTGTTGCTATCAGTGTGTGAAGAGTGGGAGAAGAGGGTTGCATTGACACTCCAACACAATGGGCAACACATTGAACACATTTTATAAGTGGTCAGAAACTTGTAAATAACTCATGAGAGAATAAAGTTACGTTAAAACCAAGCACATCATTGTTTTTCTTCCCAATAAGTTTGATGTGTCACATGACCCTCTTCCTATTGAAAAAACAAAAGTTGGATTCAAAATGGCTGACTTCAAAATGGCCGCCATGGTCACCACCCATCTTGAAAAGTTTCCCCCCTCACATATACTAATGTGCCACAAACAGGAAGTTAATATCACCAACCATTCCCATTTTATTAAGGTGTATCCATATAAATGGCCACCCTGTAGTTCCCCCTATGTAGAGTGGATGGCAAGGGCAGGTAAGTACGTAAACTACGAACTCAGATGAGCAAGTAAGGTACCACCTAATGTTAAACATTTTGTTTGTGGTAGGATGTTTAAAATATGGACCTTTATCCATATGGTTTTAATTTATACAGTTGTGGCAGGAGAAACTGCCTTTGTTTTGTACAGTCAAGTACCGTTGCTGTCCCGCCACACCCGTTAAGACATCCATTTTAACGAGTTTTTCCCTCAAGTTGGGGGGACAGCTGTAGGACATGATAGGGTTTTGTTGAACTCCTCCACCTTGGGAAAACTATTCCTGAGGATATGCCAACATCGATTGATAATCCTAGCGATAGAAAATGATCTATCATTGTATGTCAAAACAAAACTGATATGCTTGCCAGGGTTTCTCTCCCAAGTTTGATGTAATAATTCATCACGTCTAAGGGTAAGGACCTGTTGCTTACTTTTATAAGACCAGAGGTCTAGGGTATCCCCTTTGTGTGAAATTCCTAACCATCTGGTCCAATGCTGGTTCAAACCGATCCTCAAGGCTGACTATACGACAAGCCCTAAACATCTGATTTTTGGGGAGGGATTTAACCATGGGTCATCGATGGTGACTATTGTAACGTAAAAGGGAATTACTGTCGCTGGGTTTTGTCTAAAGATCATGTTGTAAAATGACTAGGGTATCCAGGAATTGGACTGAATGAAAGGAATGTGTGAAAGTAAATTGTATGTGTCCATTGATGTTATTGAGGAATGCCACAAATTCATGTAAATTGGATTCTGTCCCTGTCCAGATGAGGAAAATGTCATCTATGTACACAACTGGTGTGGTAGGACACATAGACAAACCTCTCCTCCTTCTCTGCCATAACCAAGTTGGCATAGCTGGTCCCCATGGCTGTCCCAGATGTTTGTAAATAAAATTTATTGTTGAGTAGGAAATAATTACACTGTAAGACCAATTTCAGCAGTTGAATGATGAAGGAAATTTGGTTGGGAGAGAAGTCGGAGGAAATGATTCTGTGTATTGTCTGTATGCCCAGATCATGTGGGATCGACGTGTAAAGACTTGTGACATCCAGAGATGCCAGTAGAGAAATGTGCTAAATTTTCTTCAGAAAATCAGAGGTGTCTGTTATGTATGATATGGCCCAATACACATATGGGCGAAGCAGTTGATCTAGTGAGCCCCTCTTGAGTGAGCCCCTCCCGGAGACAATGTGCTTTCTGGGAGGGTCCGCAGATTTTTATGTATCTTCGGGAGGAAGTATATCATGGGTGTGATAGGATTGAATACAGTCAGGTAATTGAATAGTGGGCGATCAATAATTCCTTAAATTAAAGCATCCACCAAAACCGTATTAATCTTTCTCTGGATGTCAAATTGGGGGTCTTTGTGTAGTAACACATAAGTGGAGTGGTCCTCCAGCTGTCTCATAGCTTCAGTCATGTATTTGGAATGGTCCATGATCACAACCGCACCCCCTTTATCCGCAGGTTTGATTATTAAGTTGTGATCATTGACCAGTTCATTTATGGCTGTCATTTGGTCATGGGAAATGTTCCTAGGTTTGCCCGGGTCCCCAGAAACCCGCAATGCCTCTATTTCCCTTTTCACAAGTGTGCAAAAGGTATCAACAGCTGGTGCACATAACTGTGTTATCTATCTATCTATCTCATACCTCTCTCTCATATCTCTCTCTCTATCTAAATAGGTATTCTATATGAATTATCTCTCTTCTACTTTCTACTCTTTGCTTTCTCCTTTATAGGACTGTACAGAAAGCTCCAGATTTGCTTTCAGAAAAGCAAGGGAGATTTATCAAATCCTGTCCAGAGGAAAAGTTGCTGAGTTGCCCATAACATCCAATCAGATCGCTTCTTTCATTTTTGAAAAGGCCTCTGAAAAATTAAAGAAGTTGTCTGCTTGGTTGCTATGGGCAATTTGGCAATTTTTCCTCTGGACAGGTTTTTGATAAATCTCCCCTATGGCACTAATAAACATAGCATAGCCCTGCACCTAGTGGTGGTGTAATGGCTGGTGGAAAAATTGAGTTGGCACCCGGCATACCCAGGTGGAGGCAGGAAAGCTGGGTATGCTGGGTCCCACCTTCATTGTACAAAGGAAAAACGTTAGCATATTAGCAAAGGACCCTAATACTTTTTTTTTTATCTCCTGAACGGCTGCACCACTCGGAGTGAGTTATTGTATTGGTTTAGTGCAAGTGAACCAGCTGTCAGTTTCCCTTCCTTAGCACTTGTACTCTGCCCCTTCTGATCAAGGCCATGTATTTTCTCTTGGGGTTGGAGAGCACTACATGTTTTGAACATAGTGGGGACAAGGAGGATTGGACAGATGCTTTAGATTTGAGCTCAGGCAAAGAGCCTTCTTTTCCCTTGCGCTATTCTCTATCTCCTTCTATCTTCCCACACCTAATGAAAGAACAAATTAAGATATGTAAATGTGTCTGACAACAAGCTGAAGCAGTGTGATTCCTCCGTATAGCCTGCTGTTCTCACCTGTCATTGGCACGATACTGCACTCTGAATCAGGCAGGCTGACAGATGCGATCCTTTATCATAAAACCTTCGCACCTTCCTCAGTTCTGAGCCCGGAGTTAAGAATGATTCTTACTCCATGGTCACCAATAAAACTACAACCGCATGACATCAAACATTTATTTGCCCATATGAAGAACTGGAAGCTGTTAGCTAAAAGCCCCATTAATATGCCGGTACTATGGCTTCCTGCAACCTCTGAGCTGTGAGAATAACCCAAAAATACATTAAAGTACGAAGGACCACAAAGTAGGTGTCCTATTATCCTGATGTTGCCCCTTGGATTATTTGTGCCCATGACACCTGTCTTCTGCGTGGATCTTTATGTCTGAGGACATGACAACATGTGTGGTGCTGTTTTTGAAAGAACTTTGCTGTTTTTCTATTTGTGGATAACCTCTTTAACTTTAGTTTGTGTTTGTTTTCAACATTGCATCTTGTTCAAGTGTCAACTGAGTGGGAGTTGTCCTACACAATCACAAGAGATGTGGCTTAACACAGGCCTCCGCATGTCACCTTGGAACAAACCTCTACCACACAGAATACTGATATGGCTTTCCTCAGTTGCATCGAGTTCCCAATTTTTGGCCTAGAAGGGAACCGATTACCGGTATATTAAACTCAGTGTCTGGTCTGCAATCATTATGTTATAGAGCAGAAGGAGCTGAACAGCTTCATAAATGGTTTTGTGATAAACAATTCAGTATAATATATTTTTTTCATTCATATCCCTGCTCAGGAGTCCAGTGGGTAGTCCTACACAGCCATTGGCAGATTTTCCTATATAACTCAGCATACTAAGGTATCACTCAGTTATAAGACCATCCAGTAGACTCCTTTCTATGCTAAGGAGCCCAGTGAGTGGACTTACTGGTGATTAATGTCTACCTCTGTATGAAGAGTCATTTAGGTGAAGACTGTCAGTCACTGAGTAGGACCACCCACTGGACTCTTAAGCATAAGAAAAGCAGAGATTTAAATTAATAAATATGAGTTAATAAATATGAGTTTTTTCCACAACACTAATAAATATGAGTTTTTTCCACAACACTATATATATCGGTCTGCTCAGTTACTACCACTCTTTAGACAGAATCCATGCACCGTGAAATATGTAGTGGTGGTACCAGCATAAAACACCTTTACTATCATTTACTTTAATGGGAGCTAATCTGCAGTAACTCTGTGCCACTACTACACAATGAATGGTGAATGGCTTCTGGCCACGTTCACTGTGTATTGTGAGATGCCGCAGCTCTCCAGAACAGCTGATCAGTGATTAAAGGCCTTTCCTAAGAATAGACCATTAATCATTTAAGATTTTCTCTTCATCTCTACAATATTTAAGAGGCTCTGAAACATGGATATTTGTTCTTTTTCTGTATCTTTTTGTTCTCTTTCTGTTTCTCTGCTATATCTTTCCTTACAGAACACCATTAGGATGCTGCTATAATATCAGCCACCATCAACAACACCAACAGTCATGCCAACAGCAACACTGTAAAAAAAAATGTCAGTATTGATGATAGTAAATGGAACAAAACAGCTCTTCTGTATAGATGGCTATAGCACCGTCTAACTTCAAACAAGGAACCTCTTCTCCTTCCCATAACCCTACACAATGATTTTATACATTCTATTCTCCTATCCGCACCCCACACATCTTTTATCTTAACAGAAAACTTCAACGATGAAGCCGACTTCAGACAAAACTCCGACCTGCATTCCTTATGTCTCCCCTTAGTCTCAGTTATTGCTTCAACAATTTAACTGATAAAACATTTCCAAAACCTACCTCATCATTTGCCCTCTTTACATCTGATCGCTTCCTGTCATGCCTTACAGCATATATTACTATCTTTCTAGTAACAACACTTCACAGTCTACAATTTTAGTAGTTCAGTAAGTTTTGCAAATACTTCGCTTTCGTGTTTTTGAGTTATTCTTTTTACTAATTTTCCTTTTTTTTATTTTATTCGTCAACATGACGCTTCAAAATTCAGCAGGTTGTCTATCAAGGGCTATAGGCCACATGCACAGCCAACCTCATGCAGTCACACAGGGCTCCAGCTGTAGAGGGGGCAACCATGGGTTAGGTTTAACTTTTTATGCACTCTGCCTTCTCTGCCCAGCAGTTTGTATCAGCATTTTGGAGTCAGGACAAAGGATGGGGCAGGGTCCCCACACAGAAAGCCTCCCTTCCTCAATGTGTAGAGACAGGGGCAAGAGAGAGTGCACATCACAAGCGCAGTATGCTGCTTTATTAGAACGATGCAGAAGACAGTAGTGGAGAGACCTAAGGAGGGCAATGCATGTCAGAGGGCACATATATCAGCGCCTGCTTTCTGCCTATATACCACTTATTGCCCATTTAGTATCCTTCTGTTCACTTCCCCCTTATGACCAGTAGACATTTATTGCCTCTTTAATTCCCTTCTGTGACAGAAAGATGCTAAAGGGACAATAAATGGCCAATGGACAACAAGAGGGCATTAAGTAGCAATTGGGCAGAGAGGGGCACTTAAAGGGGTACTCCGGCCCTGAGACATCTTATAAGATGTCTGTCCACGGGGGTCCCGCCGCTGGGGACCCCCCCAATCTTGTATTCGCCACCCATCTGTTTGAGCTGCACGCCCCGGTGCCAGCTCACAAACAACCTGGTGGCAACCACAGGGCCAGAGTATCATGATGTCATGACTCCGCCCCGTGTGATGAATCCCCCTCCCCCACTAAGCAAGTTAATGGGAGGGGGCATGATGGCCACCAGGCCCCCTCCCATAGACTTGCATAGCGGGGGTGGGGAGGTGATGTCACACGGGGGCAGAGTCGTGACGTCACGATACCCCGGCCCCATGGTCGCCACCCGGCTGTTTGTGAGCTGGCACCGCGGCATGCAGCTCAAACAGGTGGGTTGCGAATGCAAGATTTCGAGGGTACCCAGGGCCGGAGTACCCCTTTTACAGAAGTAGTAAATTCAGTGTCTTCTCAGTGTTATTTAGCATTTATTGCCTTTTAAAGGGGTACTCTGTTGGAAAAAAAAAATTCTAAATCAACTGGTGCCAGAAAGTTAAACAGATTTGTAAATTAGTGCATGAGAAGACAAAGAAAAGTCGGCACTCACCGGGTTTCCAATTCAGCAGATTTTATTGCACGTTGCTCACAGCCATAGTACAATTCTCGGGGAGACGACGGATGGTACGAGGGGGGTACCACAGAGAGGCGACACTTGTGTTTCGCACTTAGTAGTGCTTCAACGGGCCTCGGGATTTGTAAATTACTTCTATTAAACATTTTTTATCCTTCCAGTACTTATCAGCTGTTGTATACTCCAGAGGAAGTTCTTTTCTTTTTGAATTTCTATCAAGTCTGACCACAGTGCTCTCTGCTGACACCTCTGTCCATTTTAGGGACTATCCAGAGAAGGATAGGTTTGCTATGGGGATTTGCTTCTACTCTGGACAGTTTGTAAAATGAACAGAGGTGTCAGCAGAGAGTACTGTGGTCCGACAGAAAGGAAATTCAAAAAGAAAAGAACTTCCTGTGGAGCATACAACAGCTGATAAGTACTGGAAGGATTAAGATTTTTTAATAGAAGTAATTTACAAATCTGCACAGCAACAATTAGTCAGCTCACCAGCTCTTCGCACGGCAAGGTTCACAAACGACGCATCTAGATAAACCGCATTTAAAAAATCCTTTCAATTTGAGCCATGAGGGGCGGGAGCAAGCAGAAAATGAGAAGGGTAAAGCACTGGGAGATAACAAATCACCTAGATTGGGAGCTCGTCTCCTGGAAAAATTAACACAATTTTTTAGATGTTTATTCAAAATTGGATCCTGACGTAAGATCGGTAAAAACTTATTTATGATATGTTTGCAGGATCAGTTTTCTAAAGACAGCCGTCACGCTCCCTCCCATAGACTTGCATTGAGGGGGCGGGGTGTGACATGAGAGGGCGCAGTTATGACATCACAAGCTCCCGGCGCCTGCTCCAGTGTTCGGAACAGTTTGTTCAAAACACTGAGCAGCGGAATACCCCTTTAACACAAATTTATTAACATACAATGCACACTTTCTACCTAAGTGTCATCGACACTTTCTACCTAAGTGACACGACAGATGTTTATATAGTAGTTCTGTTATGTCCACATGCATGCAGCATATCCTCACATATGGACTCCACTGTTTTAGTGAGTTGTCTCAAGTAGTTCAGATCCTGTGGTTGGGGGGGGAAGGAGGGTCACATGCACTGAGTCCTTCATGTAGCCCACACAGAAAGAAGCCAAACACACCCTAGATTTTTATTCAGGTATCGATGAATATCCATGAAATGGAAAAGTGGAGACGCACCATCTTGCTGAGTATGCAGAGTATGTTTGACAGATCATTCTCTCTTTGTGGCATAAGTAATTCCTATAAAATGTCCAGGTAGGAGCGGCCTGTGACAGTAGACTTAGACTTTGACGTAGACTTTGCGCCTGCTCATGGCACAGAACTATTAGGGTGAGTCCCTCATGTGTTCAATAAGGGTGCACGGTGAATCGGAGCCCCAAATTCTATCATTTTGGCGACTGATCGTCCACTGAGGTGAAAGGTCGTTCCACTGAGGTGAATTATTTGAAGCTCTATGGAATAATTCTTTCATTCTGGAATAATGGCCTCTTTCTGTTTTTTCTTTTTTTCTATGATTATTATTTAGTTGCCTAATAGTTTTTAAGCTAATAAAACTTCCCTGCTTCATTTGGAGCCACCTTGCAGGGTGCATTCCCTGTCTTCATTTGGAGCGGATGTGACATGATATTTTTATTTATACGTCTCTAAAGTATGCTTGTAGAAATGATCTCCTTGACATCTTTGTTAAAAATATGCAGTATACAGAGGCAAATTCTAATTGCTGCTTTGACAAAATTTTGGATATTGCAGTTTGCATCCAAAGTCGTCTGTAATTACATCACAAAAACCTCAACTTCCCCGATCTGCAGCTTCTCCCCTGGAGATGAGTGAATATGTATCACCGCACCTGAGTGAAATTTAAGAAAAACTTTTCGTCTGCATAAGTAGATCCAACCGACATGTTCTTAAATAAATGATTACATTAATTAAATATCTACATCTCAATTAACTCCAGGAGCAGTATTCCAACTTTTCATAAAAACTTAACTAGTAATGTTACTCATTTTATTTTTAACACATTACATGGTCTAGATGTGGAGAATTAGGATAGGATAATGTACCCCTTAATATGACATTTAAAAATATTAAACGTTTCTATGGAAAGCCATACCTACATCACAGTGAGGTGTACCCTTCAGGCACCAGGGTCCAGGAGATACTGCTACCTCTGCACCTATTACAGCTACATTCTTGATATCAGCATAGTACCATAGACCACTTTAGCTAGTGGTCTGTTCCCACCGGCATTATGCTCCTCTTGGTGGGTTAGCTTCTTGACATGCAGCCTAGTCCTTGCTTCCTCCTGCTGAAGTGCCTCACCTCCTGTCGCTGCTCCTGCCTCTGCCCATAGGGTGTGCACATGCTCCCTTCCTGTCTCTTAAAGGGCTAGTGTGTTCACTCAAAAGCATTCCCCTGTCAACCACCACAGGCCACCTTGGAGATAGGATAGTCACTTCCATTCTCTTGCCTGAAGAGTAGGGGTCCTAGTCTGCTAGTGTTTCCTGTATAGGTGTTCCTGTGTATTCTATTTTAGTTACTGACCTTATCACTACATACCCCCTGGATCTTCTGTGTCTGATATCATTGTGTTTCTGACCTACAGATATATGCTGCACCCTAGACCTGCTTGCCCATCTACTGACTTTGAATGAACTCGGCCACTCTAGACCATGGCAAGTACACAGATTCCACTCATGCTTGACCTCTTGATGTCTCGCACTAGTGTCTCTTGACCTGTAAGCCTAGCCGTCATGTCGCCCGGGACCATTCCTAAAGGTAGGGATCTGTTGGCCCTCTACAGCAGATTCCAGTTCCCTGTATGGAGGTTAAAGGGTAAAATCCATTGTACCACCCACTTAGACAACACCCTAAAGAGTAGCCCAAAGCCAAACCGGTTAGGTGGCACAGTAAGTCAACACCCACTGGCCATTATAGTCAGAATGTGGAAGAATAGTTTAGTATATCAATATTAATTGATTGGATGACGGGACCTCCATCTTCTTTTCTTTGACATTTTCTGTGTCATTTTAGCTTTTGTGCCCTGAATTCTTGGGTAGCCAAGCAGCAGCATTTGAAGTACAGGATTTCTTCCTATATGTATACAATGTATAGAGATGTCGACATTCAGGATTCCCTCCTCTGTGTGTCTGATGTGCATAGGAGACACGTTAGACATTAGGCTCTTCCCACTAGCTCTGAGAGAAATGAAAATGAAAGATAAAGCATGCAGAGCAGAAATCTGCTTAAAATACCATAAACAAGTTATATAATGCCCATAAATAGTGCTGTTCCTCAAGCAAACACACAGGGAAGCTTATCATAAAAAGTCACCTGAAACGGCAGGTACACTTTTAGGGTACGTTCACACGTACGCAGATTTGATGCACAGGATTTTCTGCTGCAGATTTCAATGTAAACTAAATGACTAAGCACAACTTCTAGTTGGCAGTTACAAATCCTATGAAATCTGCGCAGGATCCTGTATGTGTGAACATACCCTTGAACATACCCTTAAGAAAGACTAAACTTGCTCTCTGGTGCCTCCTATAGGAATGCAGGATCTTTCTTTCTTTGAGCTGCTTAGCATTTTTTCCCCAAAAATTCCAGTAAAGCAACTGTGGCCCAAAAGTCTGTACACGCCTTTTTGTACTCTCCTCAAGGAGAATCCTTACCCCATAAATCTTACCCCATCAATCATTTCACCACAAAATCTACGGCGAAGCCAGACAAAAAATATTTGTGGGGCAAAATTTTAAAAAACAACAACATTTTGTAAAAATGACATCATATCTTTATTCTGTAGGTCCATACGGTTACAAGGATACCTAATTTATGTAGGTTTTATTTTATTTTACTACTTAAAAAAATTATAACTACATGCAACTAAATTAATATGTTTAAAATTATCCTCTTCTGACCCCTATAACTTTTTTATTTTTCCATATACATAGTTTTTATTGGTATCATTTTTGCTTTGATGGGACTTTTTGATCGCTTTTTATACTTTTTTTTACAGTATACAAAGTGACCAAAAATTTGCAATTTTGGATTTTGGAATTTTTATTACGTGTACGCCATTGATCTTGCGTTTACGCACGCAACAGTACCACATATGTTTATGTTTATTTTTGTTTACATATATTTTTTTTATGGGAAAAGGGGGGTGATTCAAACTTGTATTGGGAAAGGGGTTAAATCACATTTGTTAACTTTTTTATTTTCCTTTTTTTTTTTTAGTCCCTATAGGGGAATAATACATGCAATTCTTAGATTGCATACCCTGAACAATGCTATGCCATAGGATAGCATGTATCAGTGTTATCTGTGCTTGATTTCTCCAGCCTGCAGAGCCTGGCTGGAGCATTGGGGCACTGATTGGACCGTGAGGAAGGCAGGTAAGGGCCCTCCCGCCATCCTCTCAGCTGTTCACGAACATCCCGCTGAGCTAACTGGCATGTGTTTTCTCCTGTCTTAGATGCCAAGATCAACTTTGATTGTGGCATCTAAAAGGTTAATACCTCACATCAGCGCAATTGGCGATGTCCGGTGCACTGCCGTGGAATGAGATTTGCCATAGAATGAGATGGTCCGCCTCCATCACATCCTATTGGCTCTCTGTTGTCACGTGACATATTTAAACTTCACGCATCGATGCGCACAGCAGTGTCAGTTTGGCTATCACAGGGAGAGGATCTCCTCACCCTGTGATAGCTGAAGCTGTACGGAGCTCTCATGGCCTCTGTGGCCCGACAGAAGTTCACACATGTACGCAGCTCATACGGCTGCCTCATTTACTGTTGATCCACAGCGCTATCCCGATGCCCGATGGCGCTGTCATCAGTGTGCGTCCCCGCGAGCGCCCCACGCCCGCAGCTCTACTCCCCGTCCCCCGCAGCTCTACTCCCCGTCCCGTTAACGCTCAGGGAGCGGGGAACAGAAAGTAAAGCATCGGGCGCAGGTAAAGTTATTCGCGTAGTGCTGCGCATGCGCAGTACTACTTTACCTGCACCCGATGCTCTACTTTCTGTTCCCCGTTCCCTGAGCGTTAACGGGACGGGGAGTAGAGCTGCGGGGGACGGGGAGTACAGCTGCGGGCGTGGGGCGCTCGCGGGGACGCACACTGATGACAGCTCCATCGGGCGTAGGAATCCCCATATCGCTGTGGATCGCTCCCTGAGCATTCACAGGGGACGGGGAGTAGAGATGCGGGGGACGGGGAGTAGAGATGCGGGGGACGGGGAGTAGAGATGCGGGGGACGGGGAGTAGAGCGAGTACAGCTGCGGGGGACGGGGAGTACAGCTGCGGGCGTGGGGCGCTCGCGGGGACGCACACTGATGACAGCGCCATCGGGCATAGGAATCCCGATAGCGCTGTGGATCAACAGTACATGTAATAATAGAGTAAGTGTATATGAGGCAGCCGTATGAGCTGCGTACATGTGTGAACTTCTGTCGTGACAACAGAGAGCCAATAGGATGTGATGGAGGCGGACCATCTCATTCTATGGCAAATCTCATTCCACGGCAATGCACCGGTATTGGCTGCAGTATGAAGCGCACTCAGCTCCTGAGTGCACTTCACATAACAGGAGCCGGCAATGGACGTAAATATACATCCATTGTCATTAAGGGGTTAAAGAATCTGACTCTTTTTACCTTAATGATCAAGCCCCATATATTTTTGTTGATACATGCATAATTTTTTGTAAAAAAAATTGCCAAAATATTATGAAAAATTTGAAAATGTTGTTTTTTTAATGGCATTCAATGTGTGGTTAAAATTATGCTATCTTTATTCTGTGGGTAGGTGTGATTATGATGTTGCCCAATTTATATAGCTTTCCTTTTCACAACAAAATCTTTCATGCTACCTTTTAATTATTTTTATTCCACGTTTTACACCAAAATTAGCGATTCTTGAGTGTTTTTTTAATTTTTTTATGGTGTTCACCATGCGGGATAAATAACATTGTTTTATTGTACAAGTCAATTACAAATGTAGCAATACCTATTATGTATACTTTTTTGTGATAATACAGGGCTTTATTGGAAAAGGGACATTTTTTAATTTTTTTATTTATTGAATTTTTTTTATTTCTGCACTTTTTCTGTTTTTTTTCCTGTTATACTATGATGCAGTACATCTGTACTGCAGTACGGGATAACTGTCAGTATTACTTGACTCTCCGCCTGTGAGTTCCTGCCTTTGGCTGGACCTCACAGGCTGCCTTACTTGGCAGACAGGAGGCCATCAACTGGACTCATGCTGCCATGGCAACCATCGGGACCTAGTGATCGCATCACAGGGTTTCCGATGGGAGACCCACTATCAACCTCTTAGAAGTTGTGGTCAGTTCTGACCACGGGATCTATGGGCTTAATGGAGCTGAGACCAGCGTGATCTTGGTCTCGGCATCTGTGACGGGATCCCAGCTGTAATTGACAGCCAGGTCTCACCGCTGATCTCCTGCAGTGCATTACGCAGAGCATGAGATCAATTGGACTTATGCATATGTCCTATAGTCGGAAGGGGTAAAGACAGACAGGAGGACACAGAGGCATTGGACCTAAAAAAGAGCAGATATCGTACTTCTGGTTGTTTTGCTTTAAGACTGACGAGACTACCACAAATTTGCTTTATTGACTATTAAGTGTATGAATCTTTTATCCGCCATTTGGAGAGATGAGTGTTGCTTTTACAAAGGTTAGTGTGTTTTCTGTCAATCCCACTTTAAAAGCTGCCCGGACCTTTCCAAATTCAATACAGTTTAATACAATTACAAGCTTATCATTACTGTAAATCTGTCTACGCCGTCTGCCTATAAATCTGTCTAACAGTATACACTGAGCGATGGGAAAAGACTGGCTTTTTACATGCCGGCCAAAAGTGGCAAGAAATATATGGACAGAAATGTTTGTACAAAAAACGTTAAACATTAATATAAAACGTAATGGCTACTTTATTGCCTTCTTTTGCATATACAGTAAGTTCTCCACATGCTCATAAATGGTAAAATGATAGTTCTGAAGATTAGCTATCGCCATCTGTTATTCTGCCGGCATTAAGATTCAGTTGCGGAGATGATTATTTCATTTTAGCTTCAATCTCTAAACAATTTTTCCTCTCGATTGTAAAGCCCACTCCATTTCTCACCGCGGCGCTACCTTTATATAGCCATCGGTTGGAGCATGGGATTATTTTTAACTGCCCGCTCCTTAGCTGCGCATTTCTCTATCACTCTATTACTTTGAAAATGCTTAGATATTCAGTATAATAACAATGAAGAATGAATGGCAGAACATTTACATTTACTTTGCATGTATTGCTCTCTAAACTCTATAATGTCAAAGCAGTGCAATGAAAATCCAACAACAAGTCCATTTGGGCAGGTTTGATTGAGCACCATCTGATAAGATGGCTGCCCCTTCGGATTTTTGTTTTATTTGCATTGCATGTTTTTTTTTCAGTTTTTGTAAGCTTTAACTCCTTCAGAATAGAGCAGTGTTTCCCAACCAGGGTGCCTCAGCTGTTGCAAAACTACAACTCCCGACATGCCTTGAGGTGAGTACCAAAAAGGTGCATGGAGACTTTAATAACATTTTGGGAAAAATATGCTAAGTAGCTCAAAGAAAGAAAGCTAGGATTCCTACAGGTGGGACCAGAGAGCAAGGTCTTTCATTCTTTAAAGGGGTACTCCGGTGAAAACCTTTTTTCTTTTAAATCAACTGGTGGCAGAAAGTTAAACATATTTGTAAATTACTTCTATTAAAAAATCTTAATCCTTCCAGTACTTATTAGCTGCTGAATGCTACAGAGGAAATTCCTTTCTTTTTGGAACACTGATGACATCACGAGCACAGTGCTCTCTGCTGACATCTCTGTCCATTTTAGCAACCATGCATAGCAGATGTATGCTAAGGGCAGCATGGTGGCTCAGTGGTTAGCACTGCTGCCTTGCAGTGCTGGGGACTCGGGTTCAAATCCCAATAAGGACAAAAAATAAAGTGTTATTATTATTATAATAACCTCAGCAGAGAGCACTGTGCTCGTGATGTCATCAGAGAGCATTCCAAAAACAAAAGAATTTCCTCTGTAGTATTCAGCAGCTAATAAGTACAGGAATGATTAAGATTTTTTAATAGAAGTAATTTACCAATATATTTAACGTTCTGCCACCATTTAATTAAAAAAAGGTTTTTACTGGAGTACCCCTTTAAAGGGAGAAAAATGACCTCATACTTACAAACTATGGAACTATGGGACTTGAAGTTTGAGAACAAAATCCAACAGGAAATAGCCAGTTCATAAAAAGCTAGCCACAGTGTTATGGTGGACTCACAACATAGCCATTTAGCCCCAAGATAAGCGCAGATCCTTCCTAAGCATGTCCATTTCTATCTGGCAGGTATTTACTAAAATCACCTTATGGTGGAGAACCCCTTTAAAGCGTTCCTGTAATTTCAGATGACTTTTCAGAATCAGCTGCCCTGTGTGTGTGTCCATGAGAAGCAGCATTATTTATGGTCATTATATAGCTTGTTTATATATTTTTAAGCAGGCCTCTACTCGGCAAGCTTCATCTATCATTTTCATTGCTCTGAAAAATGGTGGTTAGAGCTTAAAGGAGTACTCTGCCGCTAGACATGTTATCCCCTATCTCCGCCGCGGCACCCCAGTCATCAGGTGCACGGAGCGAACTCTTCTCTATGCTGGATGTCTGTCGACCACAGCCGTCATGCCCCCTCCATTCATGTCTATTGGAAAAGATGTGACGGCTGTGGAGGGGGGAAGCGTGACGTCACGAACACGAAAGCACCAGGCTTACATGTTCATGAACGCCGTGGTGCCGGCCTGAAGATCAATTCCTAGCATGCCTGAACAGCCTTTTTGAGGCCAACAGTGCTTTTATTCCTTCATGCATTTAAACGTTTCTATTATATTCCCTACTGTATTTGTGCTGGACTCAAAAGCATGGGACCACAGTTCTGAGTCCTGCACAGAAAAAGTATACGTTCAATAAACTGACTGAATATGTCACTATTAGACTCACCATGTGGGAGATATATCAAAAACTTTGTAGAGGAAGAGTGGTGCAGTTGCTATGGGCAACTGCACCACTCTTCCTCTACACAGGTTGTGATAAATCTCCCCCAATGGGCATGCCGAGAAAACGTTGCGGCACAACTATGACATGTGCCCAAAATATGGTGCGTTTAAACCCATTTAAAAGAATATAATCGTCTGATTCATCCATTCTAGAATATGTTATTGGTGCAATTGTTCTTTTTAATAAAAATTATATATATATATATATATATATATATATATATATATATATATATATACATGCCCTAAATGTATGATAGGATATCATATGCATATACATATATTAATACAGCATGTGATGGATGTTAGTAGAAATCATTCAGTTCAATTGAAAGGAACCTTTTCAAAAATGAAGATGTCTGGTAAAAAGTGAAGTCTAAATACATGTGAAATCTTTCATGCACATTCATGGAAAGAAACCCTCTGTCGATTCCTATGTCAACATAAATGAATAAATCAAGTACCTGCGCAAATCCGAGATGACTGACGTACACGGTGAGGCCCGTCAAACCGATCATGTGCTCATGCTTTCTGCCTCTCCTGCAAAATGCTCTTGGTATCCGTACAATCATCTTTGCAAATCAAAACAATCTTTATTTTTCGGATTAACTGCGCCGAAATGTCAGGATTCCTACATGAAGGGCTGAGATTCAGGAATAATGGTGAACGTCATCATAAGCTTTATCATTTTGTTCATTCTTCATATATTTAAACTGAAAAATACTGAAAATATCTAAATCAGTTGCACAGGCTGTCTGGGCATACTGGGTGTTATAGCTTTGCAACAGCTGGAGGCACGCTGGTTGGGAAACACTTCCCTAGGTGCTTAAAGGAGATCTCCAGCGAAAATTAACTAATCCCCTATCTACAGGAGCGCCAAAAAGACCCGAGTACAGCTCTCGGGCATCACCAGCGCTTCCATAGAAATGAATAGAGACCGGTAGACGACTCGCACTCCTTACTGAGAGTGCCGGGTCCTGTCTTGGAGATCGCGGGATGGGACTTATCCCTTATCCTGGATAGGGGATAAGTTAATTTTTTTTTAAGTCCTTCTTTAAAAGGGATATGTGGCTTTACTAAGCGGCAGTCTGATGCATCAATCCCCGGCAACCAGGAAGAGGATGGCAACGGAGGACGGAGCAGGATACTGGAGGAACAGGAGGAGTGGCGGGAGGTAAGTCAGTTTTTATTTTATTTTGTTTTAACCAGTTCACAATGCAAGGTGTACAGATATACGTATATGTACGTTCTGAGTCCCGTTACCGGGGTTTAAAGCGTTCTCACGAGTGGAGAACTCTTCAAACCTCATAAATCCCGACTGCTATCAACAGCCAGGACCCAGGGTTAATGCCGGGCATCACCGATCAGGCTGATACCCGGCATTAACCCTTTAGATGCCGCGATCAAAGTTGATTGCGGCGTCTAAAATGAAACTAAAAGCATCCCAGCAGCTCAGCGGAGCTGATCGGGACTATCGCGATGAAATCGCGAAGTCCCGATCAGCTGAGAGGACAGCAAGAGGGTACTTACCTCCCTTCTCAATGTCCGATTGGTGATCTATTGCTCCAAGCCTGGAACAGCAGAGCACCAATAACACTGATCAATGCTATGCTATAGCATTGATCAGTGTATGCAACCAAAATATTTCATGGTATAGCTCCCTATGGGGGCTAAAAAAGAAGTAAAAGGTGTAAAAAAAGAAAAAAACGTTTGTAAATGTGAATAAGCCCCCCCCCCAATAAAAGTTTGAATCACCCCCCCCCCCCCCAATTTCCAATTTTGTAAAATAAAATAATGTAATAAAAAATTTTAATAATCATTTGTGGTACTGCCGCGTGCGTAAATGTACGAAGTATTAAAATATAAGGTTAGCTAAACTGTACAGTCGATGGCGTACACGTAAAAAAAGTACCAAGGTCCAAAATTGTCATTTCACTTCATGTACTATAAAAATATTAATAAAAAGCGATCAAAAAGTCACATCAAAACAAATATAGTACCAATAAAAGCCACAGACCACGACACAAAAAATTAGCCCTCATACAGCCTTGTACGCAGAAAAATAAAAAAGTTGTAGGGGTCAGAAAAGACAATTTTAAACATACTAATTTTGGTGCTTGTCGTTATTAGCGTTGCTTGCGAATATTCACAATGCGAATAATATCGCATATTCGTGAATTCACGAATATTCACGAATATAGCACTATATATTCGCAATTACGAATATTCGTGTTTTCTTTTCACAGTACACATCACAGTGATCATCCCTCTCTGCTTACAGCTTGTGTGGTGTAAAGAAGGCTCTAATACTACTGTGTGAGACTGGCGTGCAAATTTTTGCATATGCCACAATTTGCATATTAAAATTTTCGCATATGCGAATTTGTGCATATGCTAAGTTTTTATATGCTAATTTTCACATATGCGAATTTGTGCATATGCGAATTTTCGTATATGCGAATTTTCGCATATGTGAATATTAAACGCGAATATCACGAATATGCAAATTTAGCGAATATATGACAAATATTCGTCCATATATTCACAAAATATCACAAATTCGAATATTGCCTATGCCGCTCAACACTAGTCGTTATCCTTGTAACCATATGAACCTACAGAATAAAGATAAGGTGTAATTTTTACCAAAAAGTGGCCTACGTAGAAACTGAAGCCCTAAAAAGTATGCATACAAAATGCCAATATCTATGTGTATGTTCCCATACCATGCAAGATTATAAACATCAAAGAAAAACCAAGGTATTCTGGGACACAAAATTCAATCTTTATTGTTTAGCAAAAAAGACATACATTTAAAAACATTTAAAAAAAAAGGCACAAATTACCAAGATGGTCCTACAAATACACAACCGGAGGTCCATAGAACAAGGGGTTAATCCCCCAAAATACCCGTATATACAGATAGCTCAAAGAGCCTACTTTGTAATAACAAAAGTGTCCCAACTAGTGGCTGCACCCAGTCCCAACTAGTGGCTGCACAACAGCCCTATACATTTATACACATAGCAAGAGGTTGTTAACTTCACCTTCAAAGGACACACCAGGACCTCCATCACCCAACGTTTCGCAATTAATATGAAGCTACAGTGTACAGCATTTTCATATTTCCTGGCCTGGGGTGTGATTGGCTGGTCAGTCTCGGCCAATCACAGCCCAGGCCGGGAAATATGATATTACACTGTATTTTTATATCCCTGGGAGCCGGCTGACTCTGCTCCTCTGACACCCGCCCGCCCACAACTACCAGCCGTTGTAACTACAACTACCAGCATGTCCTCATTAAAAGGGCATGCTGGGAGTTGTAGTCCTGTAACAGCTCAGGTAGCCGACGGGTGGTAGATGTGGAGAGCGGAGGGGGACATGAGCGGAGGGGGAGGGGGGGAGAGAGCAGTGGGGGACATGAGCAGGGGGGGTTTGGAAGAGCGGTGGGGGACATGAGCAGAGGGGGGGGAGAGCGGTGGGGGACATGAGCATAGGAAGGGGGGAGACGAGGGTCCGGGACAGTGGAGCCGGATGGCTCCCAGAAATACTAAACTACACTGTAATTTCATAATTTCATACTTCCCGGGCTGTGCCATGTTTGGCCGTGACCAACCGGCCAATCATGGCACCGCCCAGGAAATATGAAATTACAGTGTAGTTTGGTATTCCTGGAAGCGGCGGGCTCCGCAACCCGGCCACCTGCACGCAACTACCACCTCACTGTCCTCACTGTTATGTCATGCTGGGAGTTGTAGTCTTGCAACAGCTAGCGGGTGGGTGGCCAGTGAGCGGCTGGTGCCTCCAGCTGTTGCTAAACTACAACTCCTATTACAGGAGTTGCAATTTAGGAAGGGGGTGCCTCCAGCTGTTGTTAAACTACAATTCCCATGACAGGAATTGTAGTTTAGAATCGAGGTGCCTCCAGCTGTTACTAATCTAAAACTCCCATGACGGGAGTTGGAGTCTCCCTGTTTGGAAATGCTGGTTTATGGGCGTTTTTCCTAAGGGAGGGCACCATAAATGTACTAACCAATTTTCTGTGTTTTTTTCTTCTCATTTCAAATCCGTGTATGCAGAGGACTTCTTAAGAATTGGTGGACTACGTCGATGACCAGTGTTTTTTTTGTTTAAAATTAATAAAATGGTTAAGGAGGGCTTGTTAAAAAGTGTTGTTGTTTTTTTCAAACTTACTTTACAGGCTTAGTAGTGGAAGCTGCCTGATAGACGGAGTCCTTTACTAACCTGGGCTTAGCGTTAGCCACAAAAACAGCTAGCGCTAACCCCTAATTCTTTCCCCATTACCCACTGCCACAGGGGTGTCGGGAAGAGCTGATACCAACAGGCCGGGAGCATAAAAAATGGCGCTCCTGGGCCTTGGAGGTAACAGGCTGGCGTTATTTAGGCTGGGAAGGGCCAATAACAATGGTCCTCGCCCACCCTGGTAACGTTAGGCTGTTGCTGCTTGGTTGGTATTTGGCCGAGAATAAAAATAGGGGGAACACTATGAGTTTTTTAAAATGTTTATTATTTATGCAAAATATGTGTGAGGGTTCCCCATATTTTCATTCTCAGCCAGATACCAACCAAGCAGCAACAGCATGACATTACCAGGGTGGGCAGGACCATGTTACTGGCCCTCCCCAGCCTAAATAACGCCAGCCTGTTACCGCCTAGGCCGAGGAGACTATTTTTGATGCTTCTGGCCTGTTTTTACCTGCTCTTCCCGGCACCCCTGTGGCGGTGGGTACCCGGGTAGTAATTGGGGGTTAGCGCTAGCTGTTTTTGGGGCTAACACTAAGCTCCGGCTTAGTAATGGATTCCATCTATAAGACAGCTTCCACTACTAAGCCTGTAAAGTAAATAAAATAAAAAACACACCACATTTTATCAAAACTTTTATTCCAAAAAACACTCCCCCACAAGCCCTCGTTAACCATTTTATTAATATTAAAAAATAAATAAAAAAAAACACTGGTCATTGTCGTAGTCTACTGAATACGGAGTTCTCTGCATACACGGATCTGAAATTATAAGAAAAAAAAAATGGAAAATTGGTTAGTACATTTATGGTGCCCTCCTTAGGGAAAATGCCCATAAACCAGCGTTTCCAAACAGGGAGCCTCCAGCTATTGCTGAACTACAACCCCCATCATTTCCAGACAGCCTATGGCTGTCTGGGAAAGATATAAGTTGTAATTTAGCAACAGTTGGAGTCTCGCTGTTTCTAAACTACAACTCCTGTGATGAAAAAATGAGCCCTCACACATCCCCATTTTTTTTTTCAAAGTTAAAGGGGTATTCCAGGCCAAAACGTTTTTTTTATATATCAACTGGCTCCGGAAAGTTAAAGAGATTTGTAAATTACTTCTATTAAAAAATCTTAATCCTTCCAATAGTTATTAGCTTCTGAAGTTGAGTTGTTGTTTTCTGTCTAACTGCTCTCTGATGACTCACGTCCCGGCAGCTGTGCAGTTTCCATGGGGATATTCTCCCATCATGCACAGCTCCCGGGACGTGACATCATCATTGAGCAGTTAGACAGAAAACTTCAGGAGCTAATAACAATTGGAAGGATTAAGATTTTTTAATAGAAGTAATTTACAAATCTGTTTAACTTTCCGGAGCCAGTTGATATATATATATATATATATATATATATATATATATATATATAAAAGGTTTTGCCTGGAATACCCCTTTAAACAAAATCAAACCTATAGAAGGCCCCTTTCACACTGCCGCAAACGTCTGTCAGCCACTGTCTGTCAGACATTATTTTTGACGGGGCACAACGGGGTCTGTAGGGCACCGTTGTTTTTTGACAGGAGTAACGGGAGGAAAAAATGTTGCATGATGTATTGTTCCTCCTGCTATTCTCCTCGGGTTCCCCCATGGAACATGTGACTGTTGTGTCACAACGGCAGTGTGTAAGAAGCCTAAGTTTGGTATCATTTCAACTGCATGGACCTACAGAATACATAGAATGTATCATTTTTACCAAAAAGTGCACTGGGTAGAAATGAAAGGTCCTAAAAGTTACAAAATGGCGTTTCTTTTTTCCATTTTTGTCCCACAAATATTATTTTTTTTTTGTTTCACCATAGATCTTGTGGTGAAATTATTGATGTCATAAAAAGTAAAATTGGTGGTGCAAAAAACAAGGCCTTATATGTAACGTGGAAAATTGAAAGCGTTATGATTTTAAGAAGGTGAGAAGAAAAAAACAACTACATTTCAAAAATAAAAAACCCTGTGTCCTTAAAGGAAAACTGTCAGCTTTCTCCCCCCGCACTAACCAGCGGTACTGGCTGGTAGTGTGGGGGAGTATCAACAACCTTTAGGGGTGGCCCCCCAAGGGGTTAACCCTAAACTAGAAATTTATGGTTGGTAGTGTGGGGGACGCTGATCAGTTTGATGCTTACCCGGATCTCCCACGCAGTTCGGCCGTAATCCTCAATTTTCGGTATATGCTAATGAGGTGCTAACTGGCACCGGCCGGGCTAACTGGCACTCTTATGTCAGTGCCGCTGGCCGCAGTGCCGCCCAGCTCATCAATATTCCTCCCCTCTCTCTTCATTACAGAGCAGGGAGAAGAGGGAGAGGCGGAGGGAGGGGAGGAATATTGATGAGGTGAGCGGCGCTGCGGCAGGTGGCAATGACGTCAGAGTGTCAGTTAGCCCGGCTGGTGCCAGTTAGCACCTCTTTAGCATATACCAAAAATAGAAGATTAGTATAAGTATGTGTTTTTTTTATGTGTGTTGTGATTATGTATATATGTATTTTCTTACCTTTTGTTAAGATCCGGAAGCTTTTTTTACCAATAAAGTTTTTTTTTACAAACTGTCTGCGCATACCCGAGTATGCAAGTGCTACGCTAACACCGTAGCGTACGTTAGGGCTACGCTAATAGCGTAGCTTCGCGCAAGCGCAGACAGTTTGTCAATTAGACAAAAAAAACTTTATTGGTAAAAAAAAACAACAAACTACCTCCGCATGCGCCGGAAGAGGCCGCAGATTCGTCGCTGAGCCACGGAAGAAACAAGAAGAAAAGATTCGGACGTCAGAAGATAGGAAGGACAGAAGCAAGAACACACCCCCCCGACATCCCACTTACCGAACACAACATGGCGGAGGCCGAGGTTACACAGCAAGGCGCTGGAAGAAAAAGGGGCCAGCTTCCGAATCTTCACAAAAGGTAAGAAAATTCATATATACATAATCACAACACACATAAAAAAAACACATACTTATACACACATAACACACAAACATAATAACAAAAAACAGTATAAACAAGGGAGAACCCCTTTAAGTAAGCCAAATGTATCAACCCCCTGTGATCGTATGATAAATATGTCACACAAAAGCAAAGCCGAAAGCAAGAAAAAAATGCCTACAGAACTTGTTTACCAAAGCAACGATGATAAATGTCTCCGTAGGTCCATATGATTACAATACCCAATTAATAAAAGTTTTACTTTATTTTAATACTTTTATAACTTTTTGTAAGAAAATGAGTATTGTTAAATTTGTCCTCTTCTGACCCCTATAACACTTCTATTTTTCCGTATACAGGGCCATGATGTGTCGTTTTTTTAATGTACCTTTTTTGTTTTGATGGCATTTTTGATAACTATTTATTAATTCTTTCCTGATGTATGAAGTGACCAAAAATCATCAATTCTAGACTTTGATATTTTTTACACCATTGACCAAGCGGTTTTATTAAGATTATATTTTAATAATTTGGACGTTTCTGCATATGAAGATACCACATATGTTGTCCAGCGTTAACTGTGGGTCAAGGCTGACCCATTGTGTATGAAGCGCACTCATCTCCTGAGCCTGCTTCATACAGCAGGAGAGGGTGCAGGACGTACATGTCCTCTAGGGTATAATTACTTGTTTCCTCACAGGACCCAGGGCCCGAGTCCTGCAGGAACGCGCAGGAATGGCGTTCCTTTGCCTTATCCAGAGGAGGAACGCCGTCCTTGTTACATTAGTCCTGCAGGACCGTCCTCTGAATTATTCTTACCATCCCTCCATCTCCTCCCTGGCCCGGACTGCTAGATGCTGGAGATGTAGGACCTGTGATGATGTCATCATCACATGTTGGGGCGGAGCTTAGCTGTGGAGGAGAGGGAAGATCGTGGTTGAAGGACCTGTGTGATGCTGTGGAGGAGGCGGGGCTGAGCTGGAGGAGACATGTCACCCCAGTAAGGTAATTATATACGTGGAGAGAAGAAAGATGCCAGTGTAGAAGGTGCAGAGCAGGATATTCCGTAGACAGACCGGTCACCGAGGGTGCCTGAAGAAACACCCACTGGCGTGAAACGGCACCGTCGTGCTCCGGTGAACGTCCCTGCCTGCGGAACATCCTGCTCTGCACCTTCCACACAGGGAGACATCAATGTGATTGGCTGCTGAGTACAGAGCAGAGCGCTGATTGGCTGGGAGGTCCAGTAAGCTTTTTTTGTCATAGAGGAATATTCTGGTGATCCGCCGGGCTCCTCTTCCGGTAATGCGGAGCTGTCGGTACATGCACGGCTGATAACATGAGCTCGTTCCAGGGCCGGATGAAGGAATGTGTTGATTGACAGCGCCAGGATTCCAGAGGTCCTTTTGTTCTTCTTCTCCTGCTCTTTCCTTTTACATGTCAGTCTTAAGTAAACTCCTGCCACTCTAGGTTTGCACCAGAGAATGCCTCTTAATACATCCATGTCAAGCTACCTCAGAAATCTACACCCTCTCTATGCTGGTGTACTATAATGTACGGTATGTTTGCCATGAATTATAGTAAATCTGGCATGTGGGGGTGTCCACACCCTATTCACCTGAAGCCATGCCCCCTTTGTGCTAAGCCCTGCCCTCTTGGCGAGTGTGGCACAGATTGACAAAAAGTTGCAAATTCCTTGGTTTGCGACTTTATACCGATCTGTGCCAGATCCAAACTTTAATAAATCCGGCGCTAACTCATTGTGAAGAAATGAAAACACGTGACCTCTATCTACTACACACTATGCATTTCATTGCATTAGTTTTGGTTGAATGGAATAAAACTGTCTAAACTTTGTGGTTCTGTCCAAGGAATTAAACATTTCCCTATTCTGTTGAGTTTGCTAATACGCTGTAATTAATACAAGACACTAAAATCCTTCTTTATGGGACGGATATAACCGATGAGGATTCACTTCTGAAAGATGACTTTATAAGAATGAGCTGTAGCCATTCCCAGCAAACACAAGGAGCTGGCAAATGTTATAAGCTACTTTTTATAAGCATGTTTCAGTGGGTATTATGTACCGTGTTTGGACAGTTATAACTCGTAGCTATTATTTATTGATGTTGCTATAAATTATTCGCTCCAAAATGAGGCATAGTCACGTAAAGTCTGAATTTTAGAATATGAAAGCCCCGAAGGCTGCTGCTGAATGGCTGATAGCAAATCTACAATGGAAATACCTTTCATTTAAGCATTTCTTAGCACACAACTACATAATATTCAGTCTAGCTACACAATCTATTTTATGTATACTACAGATTCAGTTTTTAATGTATTTAGACAATTTTGTACAAAGACAAATATGAGATAGATAGATATGAGATAGATAGATAGATATGGGATAGATGTGAGATAGATAGATATGAAATAGACAGATAGATAGATAAGAAATAGATAGATAGATAGATAGACAGATAGATATTAGATAGATAGATAAGAAATAGATAGAAAGATAGACAGATAGATATGAGATAGATAGATATATAGAAAATACAATTGTATGTTAAAGTTATTGTATGTTGAGGCTAAAGCACCTTGATAAAGCCGGTTACGGCCGGTGAAACGTCGGGGAGGGGGGGGGGGGGTATGAGTGCTTTTTAACAAAGCAGCATTTGGATCAGTACAATTGTCTAACAGTGCTGGATGTGAATGGATAATTCCAAAAGTATAAAATAGATATCCTGGCTAGGAATCATTTTCCAGCACTGGCATGAATTTAAGGGGAATGAAAAATTATTATTAACCCCAGACTGACCAAATGACTGTGGTTTTAATCCACAATATTGTTTTGTTACTATTTTAAATTAACCTAATAAAAGTTGTATTTTAAGTAATAGGGTTCCCGAGCTTGGGTAGTTAGTCCCAGGAGGGCGCAAGCCTGAATGGGAATTTGAGTAATTTATTTATAAAATGTGTCAAACTGTGTATTAATCACTTTCAATATTTGATATCCTGACATTAATATTGTCATTATTGTAACAACAAAATAAAGAACGATAGTATGCACCCAACGCTCAAACTGTGTCTAGACGTCCGGGATCTCGGGAAAGCATAGGAGGAATCGCTCAGAGGCTACGCCAGTCGTTTTACGCGACAGTGCACGCTTCTTCCGGCCTCACTGTCATTATTGTGTTGACGCTACCATAATGTAATCAGATCCTCTTTTTTTGCATTTTGATACTCTACTGAAATATGTGACACTATTCTCTGCTAACATAGTTTTTTTCAATAGGAATGATCAAGCAAAAGAAAACGTCCAAAAAACTTTTTGGTTTATTGAAAATGTGCACATCCATGGACACAAGAACTATAATCTAAAGCGTTTTGGTCAATGCATGACCCATGGTCAATGATTAAGGTCATGCATGTACCGAAACTTGTCGGATTATAATTCTTGTGTCCATGGAAGTATACATTTTTGAAAAAAAGTTCAATATACCAAAGTTTTACAGAAGTTTCCTTTTGCTGGATCATTCCTGTGGGTTTTTAAATGAAGGTCCTCCGTCAGGCAAAACAGCATCCCGCCTCATCCCTCGGACCAATCACCATCAGTCGTCAGCCGCAACTCCGTCCTCCTTCAGGCAAAACAGCGTCCTGCCTCTTCCCTCGGACCAATCGCCGTCAGTTGTCAGCCACAACTCCATCCTCTGTCAGGAAAAACATGTATACTAACAACTTGTTAGTTTTTGATATTATGCTGAGAAGCAATCAGATCATTATACAAGATTGTAGATGTGCACCATGTCTGTTTTTCTACCCGAATTCACACTGTGTTTTCTATCCCCTCTTTTTTTTGTTTGAACATGTGCTGCACTCTTCCCCACCCCCTCAGCCCAACCCTATATAAGTAGTAGTTAGCTACACATGGGTCATTTCTTTCCTAGCAGCCTCCCAGTCTGACTGGGAGAGCATGGTAAGTGAGCTATTGGACCTTGTTCACACTGGTGTGGTGCTGTGCGGTGTCCGTTGCTGCTGTGGCGCCGTGTCTGCAAGGGGGTGCGGCCCATGGACTGGTTTGGGTGGCATTGGGGCTGCTCTGCCGGTGGGTCGTTCCCCCCTGTGGGCATTGGTGTCGCGGCGGTGGTGGTCGCCGCCCCGTGCTGCGCCATTTTATGCTAGGGACGTTAGGGACCCACTCTAAATAGGTGGCCTTGATGTGGCGAGTGGGCTTGTACTTTTTGATCAAAAATGTATACTAACAACCTGTTAGTTTTTGATATTATGCTGAGAAGCAGTCAGATCATTATGCAAGATTGTAGATGTGCGCCATGTCTGTTTTTCTACCCGAATTAACAACTCCATCCTCTGTCAGGAAAAACAGCGTCCCGCCTCGGACCAATCGCCGTCAGTCGTCAGCCACAACTCTGTCCTCCGTCAGGCGAAACGGCGTCCCGCCTCCTCCCTCACACCAATCGCTGTCATCCTTCAGCCACAACTCCCTCATACAAAAGTCCCTAATCCAAAACGCCGTCATGCCTCAGACGATTCTTTCTCAGACGCAACTTCTTGCCGCATAGCAGAGCCGATGCTGCACAGCACTGTATAGCAGAGCTGACATTGAATAGCATGAACAGCAGAACCCGTATAGAAGAGAGCTGACACTGACTCGGCTCTGCTACATGGCAGGAAGGGATGACAGAGTTTTGGATGAGAAACTTTAGGATGACGGAGTTTTGGATGAGAGACTTTAGAATAACAGAGTTTTGGATGAGAGACTTTAGGATGATAAAGGAGGGAGGAGGGAGTTGCGGCTGACGCCTGACGGAGATTGGCCCGAGGGAGTAGGAGGGACGCCGTTACACCTGACGGAGGACAGAGTTATGTCTGACAACTGACGATGTCCTAAAATGGACACTGTACACTATGCCTGTGGATTAGTGGCCAGGACTCCAGGCTATCTGTGCCAGAGGAACATTAGAGAGTATAAGAGCCGATGTGCGTTGTCTATGTGTTTGCTATATTCTCCCCTAAAGCAATGTTCACACGGCAATGTCCACAAGGAAAATCTCAGTGCGGACGTTGTCCCTGAATGTGGCGCTCCAGCATAACATGCTGACGCTAGGACCGCTTGGGAATGCGCCATCTCATAGACGCTAATGCATTCCATGTGGAGTCCACAAAAAGATTCTGTGGACACTGGAATTTGAATTTCCGTGTCAGATGTTTCTGGCGGGTAAATTCTGCTATGTGAAAAGAGCAGCAGAATCTCATTAAACTAAATGGGACTCCACTAAATCTTCACAGAAATTCAGCCATTTAAACATAGCTTAGGGAAGTGGGAAGGAAACTAGTTTGAGGGTTAGTCTGTATTCTGGTTTACAGAAGATGGGAGGGGGGGGGAGTGAACAAGAACTAGGAATAATGCAAATTATGGATCAGTGTTTCCCAACCAGGGTGTCTCCAGCTGTTGCAAAACTACAACTCCCAGCATGCCCAGACAGCCAAAGGCTAGTTTCCTTCCCACTTCCCAAGCTATGTTTAAAGGCTGTCCGGGCATACTAGGAATTGTAGTTTTGCAACAGCTGGAGACACACTGGTTTGGAATAGAGATGACCAGTCATAAACATTCTTCCACATATATATATATATATATATATATATATATATATATATATACATATTGGACATATTACTAAGGTGCACTTGCCAGGAGTGACATACCGTCCAGTGATATGCACAGCAGCTGTACGCAATGAACCACCGCTGGCCAAAATACACTAAAACATGGACTGTAGATCTGTCTGCACGGCCGCTTCCATGTGTGTATGTGCAGGGACTGACTCACAGTTCTTATAAAGACAAACATAAGCAATAAGACAATTCCCTTCACTTTCAACACTTCCACGTCCATACGAGCCCTAGTCCCGCAAAAAAGAGACAAATATTCCAATGGAAAATAAATCTCTGCTCTAAGATATCATTACTTCTATCATTACAGCAGCTGGCGGGTTGTTCCTCGCGTCTTTGGTTTTGGTGGTGCGTTATTCTTTTTTGACCAGACGATTGCATATTGATTCTTCCTGTGAATTCATGTATACTGAGCCATATGGATGGAGAAAATTATATTTAGTCTGATAGAATAAAACGCGAATATGCTGAACAAATGCAGCACTAATTTGTTTCTAATAATCTTCAAAACCTGCTTCCCCACTGTAAACACAATCCAGATGTCTTTCTCTCTTCCAAAAATGGATTTTTAGTAGGGTAAAAATCACACAATGTACCGCAACCATGGGAGGTATAGAACAAAAGCATTGTGCTGAGGTGAGGCAAAATTGGAACAGATATTTTGCTATAGGAATAAGTTAAATGTTACACAGTTGCACAGAACATAGCTTCAGTAATCATTACTATAATTGTAATAATAATAATAAAAGTAATACCATTAATAGGGATTTAAATTAGTAGTATTGTTATCGGATGAGATAGATAGATATGTGGATAGGAGATAGATATTAGATAGATAGATATGAGATAGATATATATGAGATAGATATAGATAGATATGAGATAGATAGATATATATGAGATAGATATAGATAGATATGAGATAGATAGATCAATATACATATATCGATCTATCTCATATCTATCTATAGCTATCTATCTCATATATATTTAGAGATAGAGAGATAAATAAATATTAAATATTAAGATGTATTGATAGATAAAAATATATATATATATATATGTGTGTGTGTGTGTGTGTGTATATATATATATATATATATATATATATATATATATATATATATATATATATGAGATAGATATGAGATGGATGAATAGATCAATAGATGGATAATAGATAGATTTATAGTTAGATAGATAATTACATAGTTCATAATGTTGAAAAAAGACCAGAGTCCATCAAGTTCCATCTATAACCCTATTTTGTCCCTACTGTGTTGATCCAGAGGAAGCTACAACCCTTATTAGGCTGATGCCAATTGCCCCTTGACAGAGGAAAAATTCCTTTCCGACTCCAGTCAGAATAAATCTCTGGATCAACGTTCTGTCCCTATAAATCTATTATCCATAACCTGTAATGTTATTACTCTCCAAAAATACATCCAGACCCCTTTTGTTCTCTTTTACAGAGTTCACCATGACCACCTCCGCAGGCAGAGAATTCCACAGTCTCACTGTTCTTACAGTAAAGAACCCCCGTCTGTGCTGGTGTAGAAACCTTCTTTCCTCTAGACGTAGAGGATGCCCTCTTGTTATAGATACAGTCCTGGGTATAAATAGATCATGGGAGAGATCTCTGTACTGTCCCCTGATATATTTATACATAGTTATTAGGTCTCCCGTAAGTCTTCTTTTTTCTTCTTTTAACTAAATTCTGATAATCTTTCTGGGTACTGTAGTCCTCCCATTCCCAGTATTACCCTGGTTGCCTGCATTTGAACCCCCTCTAGCTCCACTATATCTTTCTTGTTCACTGGTGCCCAATACTGTACACAGTATTCTATGTGTGGTCTGACAAGTGATTTGTACAGAAGAAGAATTATTTCCTTGTCGTGGGCATCTATGCCCCTATTGATGCCCCCCATGATTTTATTTGCCTTGGCAGCAGCTGCCCGACACTGATAACTACAGCTAAATTTACTGTTAACTAATCCTTTTCCACATCAGTCGTCCCAAATATTCTCCCATTTAATACATAATCCCAGCCCGGATTTTTCCTCTTACATTTATCATTGTTAAACCTCATCTGCCACTTCCCAGCCCAAACCTCCAAACTATCCAGATATGAGACAGATATGAGATCTAAGTTTCTAAGTTTCCCATGGTCTCCCAGTGTTTTCCATTACTCTCCCACTTCTTCCATCCCCTGTTTTCGTGACCTTCACCTTACCTATGGGTGGACAGGTACTGGGCCACCTCACAGCTGCTATGTATGCCACCCTAATAGTTACATTCATAATTCTGTTATTAAATAAAGCAGAATGGGCCATTTCACTGCTTTTATGCCATGTAAGATCCAAAATATCCACAAGGTGGCAGAAAGTGGACAATAATTAATGTGAAAACTGTACTGCAACAGCACCAAGGCTAGACTGCACTGCTGCAGTAGGGCTCAAAAATGAATAGATCGTATTCATAGTATTGAAAAAACTACTTTAGAAAATAAAGAAAAAATATATATTTTTTATTCATTAAATATTGAATATTAAAGCATAAGAATTTTAATGAATGCAGATGCTAAAATCTCTGTAATATCTGCACCCTCTAGCTGTGACCACCATAGTGATGAAAGTGTTCTCGCCATTATACCATGCTTGGCACATATCATCTGTAGGCATGTAAGCATTGACTGCGTTACTGCATCACCAGCTCGATACATTCAAGAAGCGAAACGATACGGTAAGTCGAAATATGAAATATTGTCATGCTGTGCCGTTCCAATGTTGTTTCTAGAGATGAGCGAATTTACAGTAAATTCGATTCGTCACAAACTTCTCGGCTCGGCAGTGGATGACTTATCCTGCATAAATTAGTTCAGCTTTCAGGTGCTCCCGTGGGCTGGAAAAGGTGGATACAGTCCTAGGAGACTATTTCCTGGGACTGTATCCACCTTTTCAAGCCCACCGGAGCACCTGAAAGCTGAACTAATTTATGCAGGATAAGTCATCAACTGCCGAGCCGAGAAGTTCGTGACGAATCGGATTTACTGTAAATTCGCTCATCTCTAGTTGTTTCTTCTGAAAATGTATGAATAAATTGATAACTTGTCACAGTGGTTAGTTTCTAAACAGTCTGTCACTATCCACATATATCAGTGTAAGGCTGTGTTTACACCTAGTATTTTTGTCACGGCAAATGCTCCATTCTTGCGTTCTGACCGTGTGCGCCCTTCCGTCTCCTTCTCCCGGCGGAACAGCGATTCGCATTGCGGGACGTGCCTGCATGCGAATGACGGACCGTTGATTACCTGCTGCTGCCCGGCTCTCTGCTTCCCTGCGTGCACGCCCCCGCCTCCTAGGGCGTGCGCGTGACACCTTCTCTAGATTTAAAGGGCCAGTGCACCAATAATTGGTGCCTGGTCCTTCCTCTACATTATCTAAGCCAGCTCCTCCCCCACTTCCCTGCCGGATCTTCAGTGCACCTAGCCTGAGATTAAGTGACCCATATAGCCTGTTAGTCTTCCCCGTGTATTCAGACCTTCCGCTACATTAGTAGACTTCGCACCTTTGCCACCTGCCTTGACCTTCTGCTACGTTTGACTACGCTACTGCCTTATCCTTCGGTACCTCTCCTTGCCCAGCTACCTGTGTGGTCGAACCTTGTCGGGGGTAGTGACCTGGGTGTTACCACCACATCGTCCTTACGATTGTCCCATTGACTTGCTACCCGGCACCAAACCTCACAGGGGCAGAATCTATCCTTTGTCTGTTGAAACTCTGGCCATGTCCAATTACATCCAGGAGAACCTTCAGAAGGGATTTATCAGGAAGACTTCTTCCCCTGCCGGAGCCGGCTTCTTCTTTATGGAAAAGAAAGACGGGTCTTTGCGACCTTGCATAGACTACCGAGGCTTGAATAAAATTACAGTAAAGAACCGCTACCCACTTCCTTTAATCTCATAGTTATTTGATCATCTGTGAGGTGCCAAAATCCTCTCTAAACTGGATCTTCATGGGGCCTATAATTTGATTTGTATACGAGAAGGGTACGAAAGGAAGACCACATTTAATATTCGTGACGGACATATCGAGTATCTAGTGATGCCATTCGGACTCTGCAATGCTCCTGCAGTCTTCCAGGAGTTTGTTAATGATATTTTTCGTAACCTCCTATACTCCTGTGTCGTTGTCTATTTGAATGACATACTCATCTACTCGCCCAATATCCAGTCTCATCGCTCTCACCACCGCCAAGTGTTACAGCATCACCGTGAAAATCATCTCTATGCTAAACTAGAGAAATGTATTTTAAAAAAAAACAGCCTTACATTTTTGGGGTATATTATTACCAGTCAAGGTCTACAAATGGATCCCAACAAGCTGTCCGCAGTACTGGACTGGCCTCAACCTTCGGGCTTGAAACCAATTCAGCGCTTTCTCGGCTTTTCCAATTACTAACGGCAATTTATTCCTCACTACTCCACTCTGGTAGCCCCCATCGTCTTGCTTACCATGAATACTGCTAACCCAAGAGTTTGGGCTCCTGAGGCTGAAGAAGCTTTCAAACAGTTAAAGTCCGCCTTCGCTTCGGCTCCTTTTTTATCTAGACCCGATCCTAGCAAGCCATTCATCTTGGAAGTGGATGCTTCGTCAGTTGGAGCAGGTGCAGTGTTAACGCAAAAGTCTTCTAAGGGTAGACCTTTAACCTGCAGATTTTTCTCTAAAACCTTTTCCCCTGCAGAGAGAAATTATATCATCGGAGATCGCAAGCTCTCGGCCATTAAGTTGGCTTCAGAAGAATAGCGTCACCTCTTGGAAGGCTCTGTACACCCGCTTCCTATCTATTCCGACCACAAGAACTTGCTCTATCTCCAGTCTGCCCATCGTCTCAACCCCCAACAGGCTCGTTGGTCTCTGCTGTTCTCCAGATTTAACTTCTTAATCCACTTCCGTCCTGCAGAGAAGAATCTTCGTGCTGATGCTCATTCCAGATCCTCCGATGTTCAAGGTCTGGAATCCCATTCTCAACATATTATTTCCCCTGATCGACTCATCTCAGCGGCGCCAGCTTGTCTTCAGCACTTGCCACCAGGGAAGACTTATTTACCTCCCTGTTTAAGACTCCGAGTCCTGAAAAGGGGTCATTCCTCTCTACTGGCCGGTCATGCTGGAATTCGCAAGTCCATACATCTCATTGCCCGTCGACCATTAGTGGTCCACTCTAAAACAGGATGTTGTTGATTTTGTCAAACTTGTTCAGTTTGTGTCCAGGACAAGACCCCCCCCCGTTCCAAGCCTGCTGGTCTACTACATCCTTTGCCAGTTCCAGAGCAGCCTTAGACCGATACCAGGATTACCCTCTGCACCACAGCTTGCCAAGTTGTTCCTCTGCCATGTCTTCAGCCTGCATGGTTTGCCCTCTCATATTGTCTCCGACCGAGGAGTCCAGTTTGTCTCTAAGTTTTGGAGGGCTCTCTGTTCACGTTTTCAAGTAAAATTAGATTTTTCTTTGGGTTACCACCCTCAATCCAATGGACAGGTCGAAAGGGTGAACCAGGTCTTGGGAGACTATCTCCGCCATTTTTTTTCTGCTCGCCAAGATAACTGGGCCGATCTGCTACCCTGGGCTGAATTTTCCTACAATCATAAGGATTCTGAATCCTCTGGGTCTTCACCCTTCTTTGTGGTCTATGGACTTCATCCTTGTCCTCCTCTACCCTTATCCACTTCCTCCAGAGTTCCCATGGCCAATGAACAAGTGCAGAATTTCGTCCCCATCTGGCGAAAGACACGTGACTCTCTTCTGCATGCCACCACTCATATGAAATCGCAAGCGGACAAGAAAAGACACCCTCCTCCTGAATTCTCTCCAGGGGACAAAGTGTGGTTGTCTTCCAAGTTCATCCACTTTATGGTACCATGTTATAAGCTGGGTCCTCACTATTTGGGTCCTTACAAGATTAAAAAAATGTTTAAACCCTGTAGCTTATTCTCTCCATCTGCCTTCCTCTCTCCGGATCCTGAATTATTTTCATCATCCCGTTAAACCTGTTGTCCATAACCACTTCTCTAAAAAAAAGTAATTACTCCTACTCCCATCTCTGGTACCTTCAATGTCTATATTGTCAAAGAAATTATGGATTCCAAGTTTGTCAGAGTAAAAAGTTTTTTCCTTGTGGATTTGGAAGGATTTGGCACAGAGGAAAGGTCTCAACATTCCAGACCGTGACCTTATCCACAGGTTTTTGTCCTCAAAGGCGAGGGGAGACCAAAAGGGGGAGAACTGTCACGGTGAGCGTTCTGGTCCCACGCTCTGATCGTGTGCGCCCGCTGCCTCCTTCTCCTGGTGGGAACGCAATTTGCATAGCGGGATGCGCCCGCATGCGAATCGCGGCCCGTTGATTACCTGCTGCTGCCTGGCTCTCTGCTTCCCTGTGTGTGCCCCCGCCTCCTAGGGCGTGCGCGTGGCACCTTCTCTAGATTTAAAGGGCCAGTGAACCACTAATTGGTGCCTGGTCCTTCCTCTACATTATTTAAGCCAGCTCCTCCCCCCACTTCCCTGCCAGATCTTCAGTGCCGCTAGCCTGAGATTAAGTGACCCATATAGCCTATTAGCCTTCCTTGTGTATCCAGACCTTCCGCTACGTTATTAGACTTCGCAGCTACCGGTGTGGCCAAGCCATGTCGGCGGTAGGGACCTGGGTGTCTCCTGCTGGAGCAAGCCCATCCTGCCTTGCGGCAGGCTCTGGTGAAGACCAGCGGCAGCTTAGACTCCGCTCCCCGATGCGGTCCGAGTAATCAGCTACACAGGTTAGAGGATCCCCATCCAGCTCCATTACAATTTTGATCAACATATTTAGCCAAAACTCATAGTAGAATTGACACAGAGAAACTCATAATGGAAAGCTTTGCATCTTTATCTGGAATTGCATCCCACTCCTGGTTTTATCTGCAAATACTGGCCCAAATACTATGTGTAAACATATCCTTAGGCCGCATTCATATGGCAGAATTTCTGCACTGAATTCTGTATGAAAATTCTCATGAAATTCCCATTCACACATCAGAATTTCCACTGCAGGAATTCCATTGAAGTGAATTGGCTATAAATTCATGCAGAATTCCATGCAGAATGCGGACTTAGGGGGAGATTTATCAAAACCTGTCCAGAGGATAAGTTGCCCAGTTGCCCATAACAACCAATAAGATCGCTTCTTTCATTTTGCAGAGCCCTTTTTAAAAATGAAAGAAGCAATCTGATTGGTTGCCATGGGAAACTGGGAAACTTTTCCTCTGCACAGGTTTTGAAAAATCTCCACCTTAGTGTATAGGGATATGCCTTTTTGAGCACAGGACTGTAATTTAACCCCTAACCACGCAGGGCATACATTGCTTGAAGCGTGCTCAACTTTGTACCTTATAAGTATTGGCAGCCTGGACTCACCGCTAATGCCAGACATCAGCATAATCAGCCATGCTCTGCATTAACCTTGTCAAAATACAGTTGCCAGCTAGCTGAATGGGTTGATTTGGACCTCCATAGCGCGATTGCGAGGTCCCATTGCTGTTGGATCGATGCTCCAGGTATTCAGGCAGCCTCAGAAGCAAAGTGCCGATAACACTGATCAAGGCTGAGCTAAGCCCCAGCATTGAACAGTGTTTGCAATGGAATGCCTCCTATTGGGACCAAAACATTGTGAAAAGGGTTTATTAATGTGAATAAGCCTCTACCATAATAAAAGTATGAATCACCCCCCTTCCCATTTTTTAAACAAAATAATGTAAATAAAAATAAACATAAATGTGGTATCGCCATGTTCGGAAATGTCTCAAAAATTAAGATTGAATGTTAATGAAACATTATTATATTATGCTGGTATATAAATCCTTATTATTATATACCAGAAAAAAAAGAATATAAAAAGGGTCCAAAAAGTTAAATTTAAACAAAAATGGTACCAATAAAACTAAAGATCAAAAAATAGAGCCCTGTATACAGGAAAATAAAATATTGGGTTCAGAAGAGGGCAGAGGAGGACAGAAGATGAGCAGAATACCAGAATCACTGGGAGAGCAACGGGAGGAATGCAGGAAGCCTGGGCAGGTACAGTGCCGGAGTACCCCCTTATAGCATATAGAGCAAGACGTTTATAGAACTAACAGGAAAACCTGTATTTGGTGTTTTCTTCTAAACATACTGTAATATACTGACTTGAAGATATATCATGAGAACCTGTATTTCCTTTAATAATGTACATCTTATCTTTTCTTATATTGTAGAAAAATGAGTTGGTACCTGCTCTGCATTTTCATTTTCTTTTGGACAGAACTGCAAAATTGTGATATCCAGCTCACCACCGAGTCTGCCGTGCACGGACACCTGTGGACTGCACTTGGAAGTTTGAAACAGGATAATGGAGTTGGTCCAGCACAGCAATAGTGGGTAAAAACACTTCTTTATTCAAACATCAGAAGTGACAACAGCTCACAGGAGCAAGGACCAAGGAGTGGCGCGTTTCAGCGGACGTAGCCGCCTTAGTCGTACGGAGTACGTCACTCCTTGGTACTTGCTCCTGTGAGCTGTTGTCACTTCTGATATTTGAATAAAGAAGTGTTTTTACCCTTTATTGCTGTGCTGGACCAACTCCATTATTCTGTTTCAAACTTCTTTTATTTCATTTCCATATTTCTCATTTCATTTAAAAAAAAAAAAAAAATTAAAATAATAAGAATAATTTTTGGGCAGGTCCAAGGATATAAAAAATCCAGTCCGCTTCCTACAAGCAATGCTGATCATCTGACCCCGGATGGATTCGTATTGATTTCAGGGATGAAATCGCACAAATTTCCAATAGTCTACGTTTTAATGAGAAAATTGTGTTTAGTTAATGTTATTGAATTAAATACTCTCAGGTTCCTATTTCTCGCTGAGATATATTATTCCTAGAATATTTTAAGACACATGATGCGGATACAGACCACCCGTATACTGAATGTGTAATATTTCCCATTATACAGTCCATGATAGGAGTGCAGGGAATTATATATTACATAAGGCCAAACATTTCCTTATTTTATTGATCGACCGCAGTAATATAATTATTCCCTTAATTTAAGGTGAAAATCTTAGAATCCCATAAGACGACGGGGCTCATGTAGAAACGTTTTGACCCTGCAATCTGGAAATGTTGCTAGAGAACTGGCAATAAGATTTATCTAAACCTCTATATCAGTGAGTGGTCTCCAAACTGTGGACCTCCGGCTTTTACAAAACTACAGCATTCCTGGACAGCCCAAAGCAAATGATGGTTACTCTGTTTATGATGGAATCTGGTGAATGCTGGTATTTCTTGTTACATGTCTGGATAGCCATGATGAGTCTGAATCAGGGGTGTAGCTATAGGGGTAGCAGTCGCATCGGGGCCCTGGTGCCTAAGGGGGCCCCAAAGCACATCTGCTTCATGAGAGACCAGTATTATAATTGGCATATGGAGACCTGTTGCAGATTTCGTATCGGGGTCCAAAAGCTACAAGCTACGCCTCTGGTGTGAATAGTCACAATTACAGCCCAGGGAAACGTGACTACTTCAGCCGGCCGAACTCCCAGTGACTACTTCAGCGTCTTTTACATATTGTGTGTTTTCTCCACATTTACAGATGTGCCAGCAGACATCCAGATATGATAGAACACATGATATTAACCTAAATTATGTGTTGCTGCTTGTTATAAATGCCACAATCGCTAGTGATCTCCCAGGTTGGTCATTACCAGCAGGTGTCAGCTTCTCTCAAGCTTGTGCCATACTCCCTCACCCGACCCATGATGTACCGTATTTTTCGCCCTATAAGGCGCATCGGCGTATAAAACGCACCCAATTTATAGGTGCAAAATCTTTAAAAAATTAAAGACGCAACCTTATTGTTTGCTATGGGCACCTGCACCACTCTTCCTCTACACAAGTTTTGATAATTTCCCCCTTGAGAGTACATGGTAGCAGAGACTAGTAGATCAATCTAAAAGCCAGACTACATTCCTAAAAAAAATAATCTGCACTCATGAATGCAGACTAAACAAGACAAACAGACCAACGTGACCACAACAAAAACAGTAAATGGATCATTTGTATAAAGGGATAACCTCAACCTTACATGACAAAAACCGGGAATGGACCAATACTTGGGCAACCACCAAAACGGCTGACAACATATCAGTGTGTGATGTCCCAGTCCCGGAGTGCGTCCTGTCAGGTAAACATTGCTTCAGGTGCCTGCGCTCGGCCTTGCTGCTCAGGTGATGCTTTTATATTAATTGTAATCTTTGCCTGTTAATTTATATTGTTTTGCACTGTATCTTTAAGAAATGTACAAGATATCTGCAAGGAGGCATGATGCAGAGTACCCATGTGTCCCTGATTGCCTAATGGGAGGCCCCCCTATATATATAGTGTAGAGGGGAATAATTATTTAGTCAGTGCTCACTTGCAGTGTGGAGAAGAGACAGCAGGGATGTAATTGACTCAAGGGAAGCTTAAAATAAATCTTCAAGCAAACGACTGCACTAGATGTTCCCCGCCCAGGAGGAATAAAAAATGTGTAATTGTGAGCATAATACGCAGTGAGTCCACGGGCCACATAGTGATAGTTCATACCCTGGCGGTGTAGCGCTTATAGGACACTATCAGAACTCTAGTCAGCGTGGGAGGCCTCAGCATTAAGTCTAAAGTCCCAAGTAAAATACTACAAGTCACAGCAAGTCTACATGGCTCCCAAGGGTTACTCTGCATCACTGATCTGCACTATGAAGACTGTCTACTCTGCACTGTGTAACATTTACTCTTGCCTCAGTAAAGACAGTTATCCGTAACCTGGCAGCGGCAGGGATGTGGAATTCCTTTCACCTGACGCCCGAGACATGCAGTTCCGGGTGCCGGGCAGGTGAATTTTTCTGGCCCCTAGCCCTGCTTCAGGCAAGCAGAGTTGGACCTGACAAGCACGGTGGCGCTCAGCAGTCTGTATGGAGAAGGTTCCCAACTCCTGCCCACCCCTATTTCTCAGTAGCCCGGGGCCGCCACTAATAGCCAGCATGCGCGGCGACTAAAGGGACATGTGAATGCTCCCTGGTGGACTAGTGGGGTGCATCACCCCCTGCAGTTTGATCGCGCGGGGGGGAGATCAACTATAGAGGTAGCCGGAGGGCTTACCTCTGCTTCCCTGCTGTCCGTGGATCTGTCATTGATATTGAGTCTGGCTGGACTAGGCTCCATCAATGTCTAATAGGGTGCATTCCCACAGGGCCTATACGCAGTGTATTTGACGCTGCACAAAATTTATGGCAGCAGCGGGAAATACGCTGCGTATTCCTCGCTCTCTATACACACAGGGCTTTCCGGTGGCAGCCCTATGTGTGCAGTGAGTTTTGGAGGCGGAGCTGCGTGTCACAGACACGCCGGCACATGGCCCCGCCTCCAAAACTCACTGCGTATACGCCCTGTGGGAATGCACCCGTAAAGTGTAAAACAAAACAAAAAAAGTTTAAATAAAAGTTTAAAAGTCACACAATAACCCCTGCCATGTTAAAAGTTCAAATCACCCCCTTTTCCTATATAAAAACATGTAAACATAATAAAAATAAACATGTTTAGTATTGCTGTATGCATAATTGTACGAAATATTAAAATATAACATTATAACATTATGTATCCCATACGGTAAATGACGTAAATGTAAAAAAATTACCAAACCACAGAATTGCAATTTTTATAATATCCCAGAAAAAAAAAAAAGTTAAAAAGCGATTAAAAAGTCAAATCAATACCAAAATGGTACTGATACAAAAAACTGATTATGGTGCAAAAAAGAGCCCTCATACAGCCTGGTATGCGAAAAAAGAATAATAAATAAAAAAAAGCTACAGGGGTAAAAAAAATAGCAATTTTAAAAATTCAAAAAAGTTCAGAATTTTTTTTCAATTAGTAAAACATGACGGAAACTATACAAATCTGGTATTGCTGTAATCAGGCGACCTAAAGTATCAAAACAACATGTTAGCTCAACCACAAGGTAAATGATGTAGAAAAGAAAACCACCAAATTTGCTAAATTATCTGTATATATATTTTATTTTTTTTACAATTTTTTTTGGTTTGGAGAATATGTTATTGAAAAATTTAAAGGTATCATTATAGTAGGTAATATGGCTAGTATAGGGCGAGGAGGGAAAAAATGAGAGTGTAAAAGCAAAAAATTGTCCGGACAAGTGAATCGTCACGAGGCACACGTAGATTTTGCTCCATTATAGTCCCGTGGACAAGTAGTTTTTTTAATTACATTTCCACACCCCCTGAACAGTGTATTTATTATCCCGTGCCTGGCCCAGGAGAAGCTGTCCTAACTTCAGACCGTGTAGGTTAATGGTGCCCTGGTGTCAAAAAGTGATACATCTAACCAACCCGTGTACCATACAATAGCCTGTTCAACTCTCCATGGCTGTCACAAGTAAAAGATAGGAGAAGAAAATATGCAAGAATTTCCTTGCCAAACATAACACGTAATCCTGTAACCATTACCAGGGAGCATCTTGTACGTCTAGATAAAGGTTTCCCCATTATCACAGACAGCAATTCTTTACTGTAAGAGCAGTAAGGCTATAATCCCTTTATGTGCCCTTAAAGTGACCGTTCACACATTATCATCGTCTTAGGTCCACAAATCTTTACTGCATAATCTTTTACTGTATCATGGTTGGAGGTCTGTATCTGAAAAATATCACAACTCTGTCTAAAGTAAAGATTTTTTTTAGGAAAAATCTCAGTACATATTTTTTCATCTATTTTGATAAAAAAATTTAATAATATTCAGGGGTGGACTTGTACTTTAATGTACGTCACCCCTTTCAGAATTTAACGACATCAAAGCACAGTAAACACCCCCCAGTCAAAGGGAGCCCGTCAGACATCCACCAATCTGATTGATATGAATTCATAACTCATCAGTCTGATACCTTCCAAGATCCCTTAGATCAACACCTTGCTCCAAATGTTATTATAGGATGATAGAACCTGGAGTCCCTGGGCCAAATTTAAAATCTGTAACAGGGTCCTGCCTGCCGCTTACTAGTTATCATTTTGGTGTCTTCTTTTGTGGGGTCATATACACTGCTCAAAAAAAATAAATAAAGGGAAAACTAAGATAACACATTCTAGATCTTAATGCATGAACTAATCGTATGAAACACTTTCGTCTTTACATAGTTGAATGTGCTGACAACAAAATCACACAAAAATTGTCAATGGAAATCAAATTTATCAACCCCTGGAGGTTTGGATATGGAGTCATACTCAAAATCAAAATGGAAAACCACACTACAGGCTGATCCAACTTTGATGTATTGTCCTTAAAACAAGTCAAAATGAGGCTCAGAAGTGTGTGTGTGCCCTCCACATGCTTACAACTCCTGGGCATGCTCCTGGTGAGGTGGCAGATGGTCTCCTGAGGGATGTCCTCCTAGACCTGGACTAAAGCATATGCCAACTCCTGGACAGTCTGTGGTGGATGGAGCGAGACATGATGTCCCAGATGTGCTCAATCAGATTCAGGTCTGGGGAACAGGCGGGCCAGTCCTTAGCATCAATGCCTTCCTCTTGCTGGAACTGCTTACACACTCCAGCCACATGAGGTCTAGCATTGTCTTGCATTAGGAGGAACCCAGGGCCAACTGCACCAGCATATGATCTCACAAGGCATCTGAGGATCTCATCTTGGTACCTAATGGCAGTCAGGCTACCTCTGGCAAACACATCAAGGGCTGTGTGGCCTCCCAAAGAAATGACACCCCACACCATTACTGACCCACCACCAAACTGGTCATGCTGGAGGATGTTGCAGGCAGCAGAACATTCTCCACAGCATCTCCAGACTCTGTCATGCCTGTTACATGAGATCAGTGTAAACCTGCTTTCATCTGTGAAGAGCACAGGACACCAGTGGTGAATTTGACAATCTTGGTGTTAACTGGCAAATGCCAAATGTCCTGCATGGTGTTGGGCTGTAAGCACAACCCCCACCTGTCGATGTCGGGCCCTCATACCACCCTCATGGAGTCTGTTTCTGACCGTTTGAGTGGACACATGTACATTTGTGGCCTGCTGGAGGTCATTTTGCAAGGCTCTGGCAGTGCTCCTCCTTGCACAAAGGCAGAGGTAGCGGTCCTGCTGCTGGGGTGCTGCCCTCCTACGGCCTCCTCCACATCTCCTGATGTACTGGCCTGTCTTCTGGTAGTGCCTCCATGCTCTGGACACTACCCTGATAGACACAGCAAACCTTCATGTCACAGCTCCCATTGATGTGCCATCCTGGATGAGCTACACTACCTGAGCCACTTGTGTGGGTTGTAGACTCTGTGTCTCATGCTACCACTAGAGTGAAAGCACCGACAGCATTCAAAAGTGGCCAAAACTTCAGCCAGGAAGCATAGGAACTGAGAAGTGGTCTGTGGTCACCACCGGCAGAACCACTCCTTTATTGGGGGTGTCTTGCTAATTGCCTATAATTTCCACCTGTTGTCTGTTCCATTTGCATAACAGCATGTGAAATTGATTGTCAATCAGTGTTGCTTCCTGAGTGGACAGTGTGATTTCACAGAAGTGTGATTGACTTGGAGTTACATTGTGTTGTTTAAGTGTTCCCCTTATTTTTTTGAGCAGTGTATGAAGGCCTAGGTGTGAATGATACCTCTGCATTCTCTAGACCCGGTGAATAGCCATCAATGCTCGACAATGTGCTATAGCCTTGTTGCGGTCATTGGACTAACTTTTTAATCTGTAGACATAGTGACCTACCGGGATTTTCCTTGAAATAATGTTTAGCTATTGTTTGGAATAACACTTTCTTAAAACAGCTGCAGGAAATGTTGCTGTGAAGGAAGTCTATTCGAGACAATGTTCTCCTGGCTGTCTACGAGCCTTGTGCTGATGGCCTGCTGCTCTCTGATATCACAGTGCTTGCTCTTCTTATCAACTAACTTCTGTATCAGCTTCTCTAATGTGGTTATCACTGAAGTGCAGAATGTTCCAAATGAATTGCTGGGAAGATAAGGGCAGGACAGAGTTTTTCCTATTAGAGTAACCCTTAATTATCTGTGGCAGTATGGACAGAAAATCTGAAGTCAGTGGCAGTGCAGGCAGTCAATGGTTTTATCATTAGTGTCTTAATAAAAGCTCCACTAAACAGGCATTAAATGGGCAGTATAGAATGCATTAGTATGTGGTGCAGTAAGATAGAAAATAATCTGCTGGGCTGGCCAGACACTGCAGCCATTCTATGAACAGGTAATTGTTGCTAGGTATTAAGCAAAAATCCACAAGCATTTCCCTTGGTGATTATACAAGGAAGCTCTATATTCAGGGGCATAACTAAAAGGAATGCCAAAGGTGCCAATCTGTCCATATAAGAATACTATTAAAGGGGTGCTCCGTCCCTAGACATCTTATCCCTTATCCAAAGGACAGGGTCGTGTCTGATCATGGGGATCCCGTAGCTGGGACCCCCACAATCTCTGTGCAGTACCTAGTGTTTGTTTAGATTGCTGGGTGTTGGCATCACACCACGCCCCCTCCATGCAAGTCATGAAGGGCGTGGTTGTGACATCACGACCCCCGTTGCCAACAAAATGTTTGGAACAATGGGGCAGCGGATAACCCCTTTAACCAGTCAGTACCCCTTGTTGTCAGTCGTCAGCCGCAACTCCATCCCCCGTCAGGCAAAACAGTGTCCCGCCTCCTCCCTCACACCAATCACCGTAATCCTTCAGCCACAACGCCCTCATCCGAAACTCCCTAGTCCCAAATTCCGTCATGCCTCAGACGATTCTTCCTCAGATGCAACTTCCGTATAGCAGAGCCGACACTGCACAGCATGTATAACAGAGTCAAAACTGTGAAACTTGCTTGTGTACTACAGACACTACATGTGCTATAGAGTCAGTATAGCAGAGCCAACACTGAATAGCATGTACAGCTGAACCCATATAGCAGAGAGCCGACACTAACTCAGCTCTGCTACATGGCAGGAAGGTTTTTCGTCTGAGGAATGACAGAGTTTCGGAAGAGGGAGGAGGAAGTTGCGGCTAACACAGGGACGGTGTTAGGGCGGGGCAATCTGGGCAATTGCCCAGGGCCCCCATCCCCCGTCACATTTGGAGACATCCCTGTGTCCCGACAGATCTTTTTGGGACACAAGGATGTCCCGGTTACCTTTCTGCCGCCCTGTGTTAACTTTAAAAATGCAGGGGCTGCCAGGAGGTAGCGCACACAGGGACGTCACTGACGTCCTGTGCGTGCACCCATAGGAACGTGGGAGCAGAGCATCGAGGAGGAGGATGCGCGCGTGCCGGCATGGTAGGTGACCAGAGGCACGTCATCTTCAATGCTCCGACCACCGCTCCTCTGGTCCCGGGACCTACTACTATGGCCTATAGGCCATAGCAGTAGATTGTGACCCCGGACCGGAGGAGCGGTGGACGGAGCACTGAAGTGGGGCAGTACACAGACATACAGCCTCCAGCCATACACTGTATATGGCTGAAGGCTGTATGTCTATGGGGGAGCTATACTGCACATAATGTGGGGGAACTATACTGCACCTAATGTGGGGGAACTACAACCTAATCTGGGGAACTATACTGCACCTAATGTGTGGAAACTATACTGCACCTAATGTGGGGAACTATACTGCACCTAATGTGGGGGAACTATACTGCACCTAATGTGGGGGAACTACAACCTAATGTGGGGGAACAATACTGCACCTAATGTGGTGGAATTATGCTGCCTACCTGATGTGGGGGAACTATGCTGCCAACCTATTGTTGGGGAACTACAACCTAATGTGGGGGAACTAGGCTGCCAACCTAATGTGGGGGAACTATGCTGCCAACCTATTGTGGGGGAACTATACTGCAAACCTAATGTGGGGGAACTATACTGCCAACCTGATGTGGAGGAACTATACTGCCAACCTAATGTGGGGGAACTACGCTGTCATCCTAATGTGGGGGAACTATGCTGCCAACCTAATGTGGGGGAGCTATACAAAAATATTAAATTGTACTATTCTGATCCTTATAACTCTTATTTTTCTGTATATGGGGATGTATGAGGGTAATTTTTTGCACTGTGATTTGTAGTTTTTATCAGTACTATTTTTGTTTTAATGGAACTTTTCAATTGCTTTTTAGATATTTTTTTATGGTATTTAAAGTGACCAAATCTGGTTAGTGCACTATTACAACTTTTGGGGCCCCACTTTTGATTTTGCCCCGGGCCACGCTAAGCCTAAAATCTGCCCTGGGCTGACACCTGATGGAGATTGGTCCGAGGGAGGAGGTGGGACGCTGTTTCACCTGACGTGGGACGGAGTAACGGCTGACGGCTGACAACTGACGATGTCCCAAAATTGACACTGTACATACATACCTTTATCAAGGATACCTCAAAATATTGTGAAATTCACAAAAAAAATTTTTAGAATATTTCAGAAGACGTTTTACATTTTGCCAGTTCATTAGATGTTTCATGATTTACAGGCCACACAATTATTTGCCACAGGTAATTCTGAACCTGGACAATTTACACAATGACTCCAAATAGCCGATAAATTGTCAGAGCCAAAATTGAGTAAAAATTTGCTCACCTCTAGATTTCACTTATGGTTTATACCAAAATACAACTTTTGTCAGTAACATGTCATACTTTGAGGTATTAGGATTTAACAAACATCCAATGTTCCCTATAAAACATTGGAAGAGAAGGTTCGGTATTCTAGTATAAGCAAGATGGCTTGAGTTTTGGGTTCTGGGAAATGTTCACGTCATGTTGGGTCTAAACAGGAACTCCATAAAATTGGTCAATAGCTCATCTTATAGATTGGTATTATTTCATTTTAGAATGTTGAATGAGGAGGACTATGGATCTTTAGCAGTTTACCTTATTTCCCATAAATCCTGCATATGTTTTTTGTCTGAATTTGGGACATGAAAGCTGATTGTGAATAAAAACTGAAATAGAAAAAAAATAAGAAAAAATGAGGGGTTACACATATATATGGCTCATTGATCTTATCCGACCATCTACCAAATTAACATTAATAGATAAAAATGTGCTATGCTTATATTCAGCTAGTGGGAGAAAGACGTCCGCATTCACCAGGGGCTGACATGATAAAAGAATTTGTCTTATCTTGTTTTGGGTCTGCTGCAAAATAAGGTTTATGGCATGACTAAAGGCCCGGGAAGCAAAATGAAGATTGGATTACTGTTAGCTTAGCGTCGACAAGAATGACTTGTTAGAATGGACATCCCTTTCGTAGCTTTTGTCCCTGGCTTTGGCTGTCAGTGTTACACACAGAGCGTTCAGGAAGGAATTAAGTGGCCGGCGAAAATGTGGATTTCTATCAAGAAGCTGGCAAATTGCAAAACGTAAAAGGCCTAGAGGTCATTGTAAATCTCTATATCAGTCGGCGAGATGGAGAGGGAAAAATAATCTATTAATGGAGACAGACTTCTGCAAATCCAAATCCCACTTAACAATATAGTGCGCTATTTCTTCTCCATTGTAGTAGTCATGATCCTGGAATAGAAATACATTATATATGGTAGACTGATTTATTTTTGTCTGTGTGATATATTCCTTATCTACAATAGATTGTGAGATGCAGCCCTTAAAAAACAGGTTAAAGAACTTGGAATTAATATTATTTAAGGTTAAAGGGGCACTCCCGTGGAAAACTTTTTTTTTAATCAACGGGTGCCAGAAAGTTAAACAGATTTGTAAATTAGACACAAATAAAAATATGTGTGCAGCTCACAACCTAGTATCCGAGGTTAAATGTGGTTGATAGATCGGTCCCCACCGACCAAGAAAATAAATATTAAAGGAAAAATCTCAACCAAACCTCAAGAATACCACCCGACTGGGTACACAGTGAGAATTAATCGAAACAGATTGAAAAAATGTAAAGTTTTATGAAAATACAATTATAAGATAAATTGAAAAAAACTCATTCAAATAATTAATTTTTTTAATAGAGCAATACTGTATAAAATTCTTAACCATTGGGCCCTAATGGTAGAGTTTGAAATAGAGTAGATATAGCACTGCTGATTAATTTAAATATTTATAGATGCCGACCATCCGGGATAAGCTGTTAGTCCGGCAATTAGATGTTTAAATGTAAGATCAGTCTCTATAATGGTTATACTGGGCTGCCCATAGTCTTTAAGAGGTTAAATGGTTCTCACTGTGACCGCTGGTCTCGTACTGCGACGGGCCAGAGATGGTAGATGATGCGATTATTAAGATGTTACCGGCGGTTTGTCTGCAGAATATTCTCACAAGTCCGTTTGAGAGCGGGGCTCTGGCAGGTGACTCCCACGTTGGAGTTTATCACAATTTATCTTATAATTGTATTTTAATAAAACTTTAAATTTTTTCAAACAATCTGTTTTGATTAATTTTCACTGTGTACCCAGTCGGGTGGTATTCTTGAGGTGTGGTTGAGACTTTTTCTTTAAGATTTGTAAATTACTTCTATTAAAAAATCTTAATCTTTTCAATACTTGTTAGGGTATGTATACTACAGAGGAAATTCTATTCTTTTTGGAACACAGAGCTCTCTGCTGACATGATGACCACAGTGCTCTCTGCTGACATCTCTGTCCATTTTAGGAACTATCCAGAGCAGCATATGTTTGCTATGGGGATTTTCTCCTACTCTGGACAGTACTTAAAATGGACAGAGATGTCAGCAGAGAGCACTGTGGTCATGATGTCAGCAGAGAGCTCTGTGTTCCAAAAAGAAAACCATTTCCTCTATAGTATTCAGCAGCTAATAAGTACAGGAAGGATTAAGATATTTTAATAGAAGTAATTTATAATTGTTTAACTTTCTGGCACCAGTTGATAAATAAAAAAAAAAAGTTTTCCACGGGAGTACCACTTTAAGTCATCACTTCGTGTTTAGGTTATAAATGTCAGAACATTGGGGAAGATTTCTCAAAACATATCTAGAGGAAAAGTTGCCATAGCAACCAATCAGATTTCTTCTTTCATTTCTGAAAATGCCTCTGAAAAATGAAAGAAGTAATTTGATTGGATGCTATGGGCAACTCAGCAACTTTTCTTCTGGACACGTTTCCATAAATCTCCCCCATTAATCACCATCCTACAGTGCTACAGGTCCTCCACAGTTTTCAAGACACAGCACCATTTCTATCCACCTGCTATGCTTTGCAGGGAAATACAATGCATTCTTTTATTTCCCTAGACCAGTGTTTCCCAACCAGGGTGCCTCCAGCTATTGCAGAACTACAACTGCACAAACACCCGGACAGCAGAGGGCTGGACCTATGTTTCTCTCACAGATACCTTCTATCTCTTGCTCACTTGGTTTATAATTCTGTGCTCTGGAGGGGACCTGCCCTTACTCTGCATGACTCATTCTCTCCCTGAGTCTGCTGTGTTGTTCTGGATCTCTTCATACAATCACTGCAGGCTGCTCTGTTACCCCCGCCTCCTTGCTGCAGTATGATAGAACAGGAGTGAGCCTAGTGGAGTGCTAATCCCCCGCTCACTTACTGGATTTTGTCCATGACTGTGGACAAAGATGATGCTGCAGCCAGACAGGATTGTGTTCTGGATGGTATGAAGTATATTAGAAAGGTTAATGAAGATATATAACATATAAAAGGTTTTTGATTCTGACAGTTCCCATTTAAGGATACCCATGGGGTCTATCTGTTTACCCCAGCCACCTGTGACATCTATGACTTCCCCGCTTCTGTATGAGTGGGACTACAAGTGCCAGCAGACCGAATTACTATGTCCACCTTGGGGGTTGCCACATCTGTTCTAAGTAATGGGGACAAACTTAAAATGTTTTTTTAGCCATTTACCTTTTGTAGAGGTGAGTTGTGCCACCAATAAAGGACCCAGGTAGGTGGGTGACCAAATGAAACCTATTATTACACCTGTACTACAAATGATCAGGATGTGAGGAGACCCAGCTCATAGCAAAAGATCATTCTTTTACGGAAAAGTGGAAATCAAAAAAGATAAAACCACCTAAACCTTAAACTATAAAAAAAAAAGAAAATGAAGACCCCAACCAAAGACAGGACAGCTTCTGAGAGTCAGTTTTCCTTTGGCAATTACACTGTAAATACATTATTTACAGGAACTGCCCTCTAAAGTGACATCTCATTCATTGACATATCCGTGTTCACAACGGTTCAATCTTCTTTCTATTACATTAGGTTAAAGCATTCAGAGAGGCAATTGCACTTAGTTGTAACATCAGACAAAGAAATTGAACTTCTTTAAGATGCTCTATAGGGTTTCCACCAAATCTTCTCAGTTCAATGCTAGAAGTGAATCAGATGTTAAACAAGTAAAATGGACTAGACCAAAAGAAATTAGATTATGTCATCAAAATATCACCAAGTAAACCAAGATGTCTGAAATATTGTCCAGGTATAATGTATAAGGCTTTATGAATGGTTTAAGTAACATCATTCCACCATTCTCTTAGATATGAACATTATACACAAAATGTACAGTACAATGAAGTCTTAAATGAATAAGAAGCCTCGAAATAATGAATAACATTTTTAGAGAAAATGGGAATCTCAGCAAAATGAAAATTTTTATTCAAAGGTTTATACCTGAATCCTGTCATATAATGTCAAATAACACTGCCATACAATGTATAAATAACCATACATCCATATGGTGTATAATACTACAATATAGTGCCCATAAAACACTACCATAGAAAGTCAACTGCTATTCAGTACCCAAATGAAAATACCCTTGCACCGATGCTGCAGGCTTCCTGTCCGCCCATGTCTTCCTCCAACCAGATGCTGCCATCACACTGCTTCCCCTGTATGTACTTCTGGCACTGGCCACTAGGGCCCTCACACCACCTTTTTACAATATAAAAGGTTGTCGTGCTACACCCAATTCTTGCCCTACCTGTACCTGCTCATCTACTGTACATCTATATAAGGCAGGCTGCCCAGCTTCAACCCCTGCTCATCTTCTGGTTTCCATCTGAGCCTGACCCGTCCTGCACCAAACTGTTTCTTCTATTGCCCACCTGGATAGTTGACCCTAAATTTATGCCACAACCTGTTTGCCTGATACTGACTATGCCTCTGCCTGTCCCTAGTGCACCCTGTTCATTCTCTTGTGCTAAACCTTGACTATGCATACTTGCCTAACTCACTGGTTCCACATACTGGAACCATCTGGTCCATTGGGACCACACTTGTGGAGCAACCTTGTACCCACTAGCAGCCTCAGTCCAACTTCCGCATCCTGGAGCAGGATAGACGTCGTTAGTACTTAGTGAGCCAAGCATGGCAAAAGCCAAACTGGTTTGATAGCACACTATTTAGTATTCTCATAATACCATCATAAATTACCTTCATAATTCCCCTGTACAGTATCTGCACTGTACAATATGTGCCACATAATACAGTCATATAGGGGGAGATTTATCAAAACCGGCCCAGAGGAAAAATTGCTGAGTTGCCCATAGCAACCAATCAGATCACTTCTTTCATTTTTAACAAGGCCTCTGAAAAATAAAAGAAGCGATCTGATTGGTTGCTATGGGCAACTCAGCAATTTTTCCTCTGGGCAGGTTTTTATAAATCTCCCCCATAGAGCCTAAATAGTTTCTTATATAGCTCAAATAATAATGGGGCTTTACTTTTTTTCTGGGTGCCAGATTTATAATTTTTATATAGACAGAAAAGTTAAAATGCTTAAATTAAAGAGGTTGTCTAGGATTTTAGGAAGAATGGCTAGTATGCTTTTCTTCTAACTGGAAACTTTTATGCTCTAGAACCCATTATCCAAGATTGAATCAGTTTTGGGCCATTGTGGTTCTATTGTGGTTTCTGTAGCTTTGATAAAACAAAGGAAAGTGCTCCATAGTGTGAAACCATATATATATGTATATTAGGTGAACAGTAAGGAATATTGCTCACCCACAGTAGTTGCACTCAACCAAGTACAACAATGGTAAAAGCATGTAGAGAAATGGAGTCTCAGATCAGGCAGCCGCTCCTGGGATCGATACAGACAAATTCCAATATTCCTCCAAAGTGAACCACCGCATAAATCAGGTGCCACAAACTTGTAAAGAGCAGCAGTTTATTTTACCCACAATGCCACGCATTTCGCGGTGAAGACCGCTTCATCAGGCATCTGATGAAGAGGTCTTCACCGCGAAACGCGTTGCATTGCGGGTAAAATAAATTGCTGCTCTTTGTAAGTTCGTGACACCTGATTTATCCTGTGATTCACTTTGGAGGAATATTGGAATTTGTCTGTAGCTTTGATGGCCATTATATTACTGTATGACGGAAAGGCTTTAATGCTAGTGTGAACGTAGCTTTAGAATGTCTGTGATTACCTGAGGTTATTTTTCCTTTTATTACAGTATGAAAATTTCCAAGGGAACCGCCATTTCTGTCTTTAGCTTAGATGGTACCCTGTGCATCATACTTTCCACACTCCTACCAGGTATCAACTACTCCTTCCCCACAACTATCATTACTTCCACATCCTCCAAAATATCCCCTCCCCACAGGTGTTTCTCTCGTCTAGGAATCCTCTTAACCCTTCATGGGTTCATGTACTATACAGTAATTGACAGCAAGGGAATATAGTTCCTATTAGATATAAGAGAATATATTTGGTGAAAAATTAGATTTGTAAGAATCCAAAATATTTGTAATATGCTTCAGATTTGTTTTGTCTAGCTATTGTACGCTGTGGGGCCAGGAGGTAAGCAGAAATTCTGTATTCATTGGAGCTTCCACTCCATTCCCAGGGCACTCTGCAACCAGTATAGCTACTCAGTGTATGGTACACTAGCAGGGACTCCTCCCGTTGACAGTAGGCAATACTTTGAATAAGCAATTGGAGCGCAATTGGGGCACTATAATTTCGAATCAGGATTTCAATTGGGAGACTCGCTCATCTCTAGTTGCCGTCTATAGAGAGAGAGAGATCATCACCAAAGGTTAAAGGAGAAGCCAAAGTAGCAATGTGTGGAGCAATGATAGCAATAGCAGTATATGGTCAGAAATGCTGTCTCCCCAGGCTCCATTTTAATTATATAACCATGAGCTGTCACCTAGATTTCAAGAAAATCCTGGCAGCAAGTCTGGCCTGGGGATCTAAAATTCTTGTAAAATATAAAATGGTGTCGACACCATGGGGGAGATTTATGAAAACCTGTTTAGACGAAAAGTTGCTAAGTTGCCCATAGCAACAAATCAGATCGCTTCTTTCATTTTTGAAAAGGACTGTGAAAAATTAAAGAAACAATCTGATTTTTGAAAGTAACCCAAAGCCAATGTTAGTGTTAATCTTCAACTGGTGCTGAGCTTCAGACAGCCTGTGTGTTAATAGTAATGACATCCGGGCAAGTCATATGCCTCTGGGGACACTAAAATTATTTATAGGTCAAAGGTTTGTGGTTGATTTTTATTTCAGCCAAGTAATTTTTTAAAGTAAATTTATTCACCTAAAAAGTTAACAGTGCTCCTCTAGGGGTCAATGCTGGTTAGTGGAAACCAGTCCCTCATGGCACGTGCTTCACAACTATATTATTTCAAGATTTATTAAAAAATCTCTATTCTTTTGACTTTTCCTGGTCTACAAGATACAGACTACCGAATATATTAAAGTCAGAGCTGTGTGTATTCTTCTCATTACCTGTTTCTGGAAGTTGCAATTAGAAAATAAGGCAGAGAAATTAAGAAGAAGAGAATTTACAACATTTATAAATGTGAAAGGAAATTAAAATGTTCCTTTACCATCTATCATGAAACAAATGTGTCCGCGGACGGGTTCACAAGGTGAAACACATTTATTTTCCACTAGAAGGACATTTTAATGTTTTAGAATTGCAGGGGGAATTTCAAATGTTACATGTGTACATTTGTTAGAAACAATGAACAGGAATCCTTCAATTTGTGTTTTTATTTGAGTTCTGTATTAAGATATCATCCATTAATTCTATTATATTTAGATTTCTTTATTTATTCTACAGATAACTAACAGTGATATGGAATTTTGCTCCCTATTATGAATCTGACTTATCTCATAGATCATATTCCCATTTATATGACTTTTACATCCAGATGTGCATATGTGAGAATTGTTTTTAATTGAAATGTTAAGAAAAGTGCAGAACTGATTGTATCAAAAGTTGATCTATGTAAACATGTCCTCTTAAAGTTATCCATACGGCTTTGTAGAAGTATATATTAGTTTTCTTTTGCTTTTTTGATAGAAATTCAAATAATTTAAAGTCTTTCTAGACAAAATAAAACTGAAAAGTGTCAAATGGATGAAATCATCCTCGAGGCATTACTATAGGGATGTGGAGGCAACAGTCTTACCCAAGCCTTGGTGCCATTATTATAAATGGTACTTTTGGGCCCATTTGGCATTAAAGAGTACCCGTCACCAAACTAAACATTTAATATATTGTTCCTTATGTAATTATAAGACACTTTGATATTTACTTGCCGTTAAAATTCTCAACCTTTTTGTTTTAAATGTGATTGAAAAAAACGGTCATTAAGTGGCTCTGTTCCGTTCCGTTAATTTGGGCTGTGCCATTCAGACACTATATGGTATCCTCATGCTGCCACAAACTCCAGGCAGTCATTCAGCCACTATCTGGTTTCCTCATGCTTCAGTCACCTCCAGGCTGTGCCATTCAGACACTATATGGTCTCCTCATGCTTCAGTCACCTCCAGGCTGTGCTATTCAGGCACTATATGGTTAACTGATGCTGCTGGGCCTGGGCCTAAAAAATTTTTATAGTACTAGCTGCCATAAATATTCAATTTAAATTTCAAAATTCCTCTTTTAATCTTAGGGATTGTGAAGCCCTAGTGTCTACTCATGCTGCTGCCATCTGCAGGCTGTGCCATTCAGACACTATATAGTCTTCACATGCTGCCCCAAACTCCAGGCAGTCATTCAGCCACTATATGGTCTCCTCATACTAATGCCACCTCTAGGCTCTGTCATTGTGCTGCCATGTGACATGTGACTCCTTGTTATATTTGGTCCTTGGGAGTTAAAATTTCAATTTAAAAAAACTCCATTTCAATTTCAAAATCTTAAATTTACATTAAAAAATCTTAAATTTCAATGGTCTTCTCATGCTTCAGCCAACTCCAGGCTGTGCCATTCAGACACTATATGGTCTCCTCATGCTTCAGCCACCTCCAGGCTATGCCATTCTGCCACTATATAGTCTCCTCATGCTTCAGCCACCTCTATGCTGTGCCATTCAGCCACTATATGGTCTCGTCATGCTTCAGCCACCTCCAGGCTGTGCCATTCCGCCACTATATATTCTCCTCATGATTCAGCCACCTCCAGGCTGTGTCATTCAGCAATATATGGTTTACTGGTGCTGCTGGGCTTGGGCCTAAACATTTTTATGGTAGTACTAGCTACCATAAATCTTTAATTTAAATTTCAAAATTCATCTTTTAATCTTAGGGATTGTGAAGCCTTCGTGTCTACTCATGCTGCTGCCAGCTCCAGGGTGTATCATTCAGCAACTATATGGTCTCCTCATGCTGCCAACACCTCCACACTGTGTCATTCAGCCACTATATGGTCTCCTCATGCTGCTAACACCTCCACACTGTGTCATTTAGCACTATATCAGGGATAGGCAACCTTTTGGAAGTGCTGTGCCCCAAAAAATTTTTTAAGTCACTTGGTTTGTTGGAAATATGGGTGTGGCTTTATTATGGGTGTGGCTTACTGTGGGTGGGGTTTGTGGGGGTGGGACTTGTCACAGGGTAAGTGTCTTTTTTTTTCTGAATGTTTCCAATATATTGTCCCTGCTGTAAGGAGCTTACAGTGAGGACAATACAAATAGAGGGGATTGCCCACAACAGCCAAAAGTATTTGTTTAGCATGGATAAGCATTTTAATTCAGACCCCAGAATCAGACCCCACCATAAAACAAACCCCAGAATCAGACCCCAGTATCACTGCCCTACATAATACAGACCCCAGAATCAGATCCCAGTATCACTGCCCCGCATAATATAAACCCCAGAATCAGACCCCAGAATCACTGTCATGCATAATCTGTAGATGACTGTTTTTTGGATCTGTAGATGATACACTGTTATAGGGGGATCTGTGGATGACTTATGGGGGGATTGCTGGATGACTCATTTATGGGGGATCTTAAGACGATACACCTTTGTGGGATATGCAAATCACACACTGTTATGGGTGTTCCTTAGATAACACACTTACAAGGGGATCTGTGAATTAAACATTTATGGGGGATCTGTGAATGACACACTTATGAGGGATCTGTGAATGACACACTTATGGGGGAGCTGTGAATGGCACACTTATGGGGGATCTGTGAATGAGACACTTATGGGGGAGCTGTAAATGAACACTGTTATGGGGAGCTGTGGATTAACTCTGTTATGGGGAGCTGTGAATTACACTTATGGGGAAGCTGTGATTGACACACTTATGGGGGAGCTGTGAATGACACACATATGGGGAGCTGTAAATGACACACTTATGGGGGAGCTGTGAATGACACACTTATGGGGAGCTGTGAATGAACACTGTTATGGGGAGCTGTCATTGAACTCTGTTATGGGGAGCTGTGAATGACACTTATGGGGAAGCTGTGATTGACACACTTATGGGGGAGCTGTGAATGACACACTTATGGGGAGCTGTAAATTACACACTTATAGGGGAGCTGTGAATGAACACTGTTATGGGGGAGCTGTGAATGATACACTCATGGGTGAGCTGTGAATGACACACTTATGGGGAGCTGTGAATGACACACTTATGGGGGGCTGTGAATGACACACTTCTGGGGGAGCTGTGAATGAACACTGTTATGGTGTAATCTGTAGATAACACAGTTATGGGGATCTACAGACTGGCAGAGACCAGAGCCTGTCTCTGGGGAAGGAAAGCTGCTGTGAGAGCCAGGAGCTGAGCTAAGTGTATTCCACAGAAACATACAGACGATTTACAGTAGCAGTGACCCCTGACCTCTTTCAGACACCTCACTGCCACCTGTACAGACCTCAGAGCGATTCCCCTCCCCCTCTATGCTGCCAACAGACAGGTGACGGGGTGACAGGGGAGGAAAAGAGAGAAAATTCTCTTTCTCTTAAGTTGTTCCCAGCACAGCACAGCAATAACTGGGCATGGAGAGGGAGGGATACATCTTCCGTCCCTGGCCGGATCTTTTAGCAGACGCTTAAAGTGACAGTGTCCCAGGACTACCTGCAGGTCGGCACTCGCTCGCGTGCCACTCAAATGCACCTTGAGTGCATTTGAGTGGGACGCGTGCCAGGGGTTGCCGACCCCTGCAGTATATGGTCTCCTCATACTGATGCCACCTCCAGGCTCTGTCATTGTCTAATAGCGAGGCCTCTAATCTGCATGTCATACTGAATAACAGTATTATTTCACTACCCCAACACACTCCATATGGTTAGAACAAAGCAAAGTGTTCTATACCCCTATTGAGGCTCTCTTTAGGCCAGAAATAACCATTTTTAATATAGATTCGCTGCAAATAAATTCAACCCTAAGCAAATTTTTTCTGAAAATTCGGCGAATCGGCCAAATCGTATTTTTCAAAAGTTCACTCATCTGTAGTGCTGAGCTATTTACGCAAGTCCCATTAAATCCTATGGGAGTTATGTAAACTATGTAAAACTGACAATTTGGGCTATTTTTGGTTTCCCAACTATCTCTGAATACCGCAAGCAGGCTTGGGATATGGACGTAGGGGGCCCTTGGGACATGGATGTAGGGATCCCAGAGTGGCACCATACATGTTTCAGGTGGCAATACTCCTTTAATTGTAGGGTTAATGGACTTGTTCTAGGATCCCTACCTTTGGGAGAAGGGGGGGGGGGATAGAAAACGGGGCTAACATCTAGTGTTAGTCTGACTTAGTATTTAAAGGTTTATGAAAGGCACATTTTCCTTTATATTCCTTTTTTGTTCCTCAAAACCCAGTATTTCATTGGCCTGTTGTATTGAAATGTAATAATTAGGCCACTATTACATTCATAAAGACACCTGATCTTAATAGACAATTGTGAGTTGTGATGTCTTTGATACAGAGATGCAAAAAAAAGCCCCAAAAATGAAAAGACTGACAATTACAGATGACTATATTGTCCATTGTCTGCTATACAAGCTGCTTGATATGTAAGTGTTGTTCGTGATTAATCTGTAGGTCTTCTATAAAATGACTGCATCTTCTTCCAGTAAATTTAAATTAACTGAGGAACACACTGACCATTTATCTGGAAACTTAAACAATTGCAGATTTTTTATGTTTTGTTTTATTTAATTTTTTTAACCCAAAGCATATTATATTAGAAACTGTTTCATCCTAAGGACCCATTTGGAATAAAAGTGTCAGGAAAAAAAATTGGAATAAAATAATAGAAAATTATAAGGGCCACAGGTTAAACCTCAAATTTAGGAACCGGTCTTTGCAATTTACGACTCATTGTGTTATATTATACTTCATGTTTAATTCATTGAAATATTCATTTGGCATCATCTAACCTAAATAACCCATCTATTTTCTACCATCTCCAAATTTAAATATAAATGGAGGAACCTAAATTGCCAGCAACTTTTGTGGAGTGCTTTGCCTTATATTGACTGGCTGAACACCTCCCGGTTGAAATGAGAAAAACAAAGGCTTCATAATAACGGTGGTCCACTCTGAATGGAACATGTCAGGCTATGTGTAGTGAGATCAATGCAATACCAAGTTTGCATATAATGTTCTCTTGACAGCTAATTATAACGTTATTACGATCTTCTCTACGAGACCTAATGGCACACAATGAAATAAAAAAAGACTACTTAAAAAAAACAACAAATGATAGCAATGTTCTGAATGTGACAGGTGCAAACGTATGCTGCTCATTACCCGTTAGGTTAGAATTAGGTGCTTAAAAGCTGTGGTGTAATTCTGGTCATTTATCATCCTCCTCAAAAGCCCTTTTGTACAAGTGAATTTTGAAGAGCTTAGTTGACTGCTAGACTGTCACAGCTGCTATCACTAAAAGCAGATGTTTTCTAGGCAAAAAAGAGCTTAGCTAATTTTCATGGAACGGCTATACAGGCAAGCAGATATTTGGCACATTATCCAGTAATGGATGGAAGAGCATCATGCAGGTGCATATCCAGCCTACCTAAGTTGTCTATGAATTTAATAAGGGAAGAAAGCTGATATTTGTGGGAGAGTTTTCAAATAGATTTTCAAGACGGCAGCAGGAAATAAAATTATTATTTATTTTTTTTTTATTTAAAAAAATTCATATCCTGTTGTAGTGTTTATAATTCCCTCCTCTTTTTGGGATTGATTTGCAGCTCGTAAAAATGACCAAAAATAGTTTGGCTTATTTCTTGTAAAGTATTTGAATTACTAAATATTTTCAGTTATTGAAGACACTTTTCTTTGCATGTTTTAAGAAAGTTTAAATATTTAATATTACCTCATATGGTCCTCTGCTCAGTCTCTGTCTTTATTACCTCAAAGCAATTTTTTTTTTATTACCACCACATATTACAAAAAAAGAATAATACAATATTTTATACAAATTATTATTATTATCCAGTCCCTAATAAAGTATAATTGGGCGGCTAAAAAATACTTTTTCACGTTCGGAAACACCATTCCCCCTTCTCTTCTGGGTAGACATAAATATTCTATCTTAATCCTCACCCTTCTTCGGCCCCATATCAAAGCATTGATGATTGACAGCATTATTTAAAAAAAAAAAATGTCATCACACCAAATGGGTGATGCACTAAATACGTATAATATTTTCGGCAACATCATAGTTTTAATTAATATTATTCTGTCTGCTTTAGAAATTTTGAAATCGCTCCATATTTTAATTTTCTTTTCCATGTTCTTTATTAAGGGTTCTAGGTTTAATTTATAGTGATCTTCTAATTTACCTGAGATTTGTATACCTAAGTATTTACAATGCTCGTCTTTTTTAAATATTTTTATTTCATTTTCTATGAATATATTATTCTCCCCCAATGGAAGGAGTACTGATTTGGACCAGTTTATTTCTTACCCTGAAAAACTCCCATATTCCTTGATAATCTCCATCACTCCAGTCCGATCCGACTATTTTTCCAAAAAAATCAGGATATCGTCTGCATATAAGGATATTTTGTCCTCTCTCCCCCTTGCACTAAACCCGCCAATCACCTTCTCCTCTCTGATCTTAATAGCCAAAGGTTCCATGCTCATAGCAAACAGCAAGGGGGAGAGAGGGCATCCCTGTCTGGTGCCTCTTGAGGGCGAAAATTGCTCCGATAATTTCCCATCGATCGACACTCTTGCTTTAGGTTCGGAGTATAACAGTCGGATCATGTCTATATGTGTTTTCCCAAAGCCTCATTTTTCTAATACTGCCCACAAGAACTTCCACTCCACCCTGTCGAAAGCCTTAGTGGCATCTAAAGACAGGATGGAGTGGGATTCCCCGCCCTGTAATTTTCCCATATCTATATTCGTAAGGGCCATTCTTCCCGGGATAAACCCGCACTGATCTTCCTGAATTAACTCTGTGATATTACTCTGTAATCTAATGGCTAATGCTTTGGCGAAAATCTTGATATCTGTATTTATTAACGATATGGGTCTATACGACCCCATATCCTCTTTATCTTTTCCCTCTTTCAGGATCAATATTATAACCGCTTCCCGCATTGAGTCCGGTAATTTCCTGGTCACCATGCTGGTCTCAATCACTCTATGTAATGCCGGGATCAAAATTCCGCCAAACCTTCTATATACCTCAAAGGGTAGTCCATCGCTTCCAGGTGTTGTATTACCCCTAATCTGATCTAGCGCTTTATTCAGTTCTATTCTAGTTAATGGAGCATCTAAGGTTTGTTTTTCCATTTTGGGGAGTCTAGGGATTTCCATTTGGTCCAAATAATTTTGCGTTTCCTTTCTTTCCTTATTATATTCAGATCTATATAATAATCTATATAATATTCTCTAAATTCCCTTATTATTTCCTTTTTTTTCTATACACCAATCTTCTTCTTTATTCCTTATCCCAGAAATTCTTTGCTTAGTGTGTTGATTTGAGACAATTGCCATCAAATACTTGTTAGGCTTCCCTGCCTGTACAAATCTTTGCTGGCCTTGAAAAATCAATTTATTTTTACTCTTTTCCAACATATATTCATTGAATTCATTTTGTAACTTATTTAATTTTTCCTTACTCTCTTCTGATGAATTTTGTGTATATTACTTCTCTGTATCCCTAAGATTACTTATTAAGCCCTCCTCTTTTGATTTAAACTCTTTTTTTTCCCACTTTATTGCTCTTATTATTTCCCCTCTTAGGTAAGCTTTACAGGTCTCCCAGTCACTTGCTGTGCCCCAGTTGTTTGCGAAAACTCCCTCAAGTTTTTTTCTATTGTGGCATTCTCTATCAAATTTAACCAGTGAGGGTTAATTTTCTGGAACCCATCTCTTACCTCTTCCTCTGTTTTTATCAGTACTTCTAGAGCCGCGTGGTCCGACAGACATCTAACCCAATAATGTATTTTTATCACCTTATTTAAACTAGAGTAATTTCCCAGACATATATCTATTCTAGACATAGTCTGACAGGTCTTGTTCCAACATGAATATTTTTTCTTTTGAGGGTTGTAAATCCTCCAAATATCGCTGAGTCCCAATTCATTACATACTTTTGCCAGGGGGGTGCAACCCACCTCTCCTTTATTCCCGCTTGCCCTCCATCTATCTAACCTCTCATCTAGGACGCAGTTCATATCCCCCATGGCAAACACAGGGCATTCTCCGCAACAAAAATCAAATAATTTAAGAAGGACCGCGGATGAGAAAGACGGGGGTATATATACAAATGCTAATACACATCTTAAATTTTCTAGTCTCCCATATAAAAAAAAAAAACTTCCCCTCATCATCTACCGTTTTTCTAATGAATTCCCAATTTAAGTTTCTACGGATTAACACCGAAACCCCCGGTGAATATGCTGTGTGAAGAGAATGGTAATACTGTCCCCAAACATTACGATTCAAAACCATTACTGTTTCTCTCGTTAAATGTGTCTCAACTAACCCGACTATACATGGTGCGTGCTTCATAATAACTCGTACATTCCATACCACAGCCTTAACAGTCATCCGCGGTCATTCTCTTACAGTCCAGTTGAACACAATAAACACTGTAGTGAGAAGGAAGAGAAAAGGAAAATAAAAAAATAAAAAATTTGAGAAAAAAAATCCCTTTTTTTTTAGATTAAATTAAATTAAAAAAAAAGTGAAAAAAACAACTTCCCCAGGGTTCCCCAAACCTCCCCCTCCTATCCTTCCCCGAGCCCCCGACACTCCCCCCCACCCGGTGACCTGCCATCTCGGGCAAATCTCTAGCCTTACGTGATTGTCCCCCCCTATCCATCCCCCCGGACCTTAACCACTATTTTTCAATCCCCGTGTGTCCACCCAAATCCAGTTCTTATAGATAAATTCTTATTTCTTATGCAGAGGGACCTTCTTTATCGGCTTTAAACATACAAGGTGAACGTGGCAGCGTTCACCTCCACAGCTATAATCGCCACGAGGGGGATTTATTATTAAGCGAGCAAAACTTGCCCCCATACCTATTCTTTTAATACAGTTTGTTCACTGTGGCAGCAGTTTCATCCTTATAACAACACATATATGAGAGGATCTCACCCGAATCTCAGCTGGGTCCCTGGAGCAGCCATGTATCAGCCTCCTCAGTGTGTCTTCCTCCAGTAGCTCCAGGGTCACACTCTCACTCTTCCTGCATTCTCAGCACAACACAGATCCGGGTTCCTCCCACTCACTGCCTCTTCTGAGCCTCAACTCCAGATCACAGCGTTGTCGGCACCTGTGTGTGCTGTTGTTCGTGTGGGGGCCACTACGCTCACAGTTCACTGCTCCCCACTCGCTACTGCTGTGTCAGGTCCGGTCCCTCTGCTCCACCGCCATCCAGCACACTCACATCCCAGCTTTCAGTGCAGCTGAGCGGTGTCCCGGACCAGCAGCATGTGTTTGGTCCATGGAGGGGGAGGAAGCGGGGGGGAGGAGCCTCTCAACCTCCTCGCATCACGTCCTGTCGACATCTATGGAAGTATTACATTTTGCAACTGCCGCTAATATTTTATCTAGGGCAGGTGGGGGATTACCTCATCTCTCCTTCACTACCTTACCCATAGAGTTTTCTCTCTTAGGTATGGTGTACGGATGTCTGTACAGATAATGGAACTTTATGTGTACTACCTTTTAGTGTAAAAGATGGTTGGACCATTTTATTTAAAAAAAAAAAACCTTCCTTCTCATCCAGCTTTCTGAAACTCAACATGAAGAAAACAGCATTTTTCCTATCTCGAGCCACCCCCACCAGATCTAGTAATCACCATGAATAACTCCAGTCTCTCCCCAGTTTCCCTCAAGTCCTCAGCCTTGGGGTCTGTTTGGTCTTTCAAATCCCACATACAAGCTCTTACTACATCCTGGTGCCTCCGCCTCAAGAACATTTCTTTTCCAACACTGACTAAACTATAATGCTAGTACTGTACATGTCGAAAAGGCCTGACAAAGCACGAGACCATGCAAAAGGCCGCTGTTGCCTCATCTTGATATACCCCCTGTATATCTCCCCTCTGAAGTGAGATGAATATACATCTCCAATGAAGAAGTTCAGAAGATCCGGTGAGTGCCCTTTTTCATTTCTTAATCTTACAGTTGTTTCTATATGGACTGAGCACCACTATATACCTTCTTTGAGAAGCTGCTAGCAGCTTATAGCATAACAGGGTACCTGCTCCAAATTCTCACGGCAGTGCCAAACTCTTGCCCCCCTCCATTCCATCCTCAACTCTGCTACCCGACTCTTTCCTTCCCTGTCCCTTATAGATTGTAGGTGCTCGTGGACAGAACCCTCCCTCTATAGCAGACTGTATATACAGATGTTCATTTTACTTGCATCTGTGCTATTATATGTATTTTATAAATAAAAGTTATAATAACATAGAAAAACTTAAAGGGGTTGTATTTTTTTCCTTTCTTGATTGTATTTAAAATTGTAAAGCAAATTTCTGTCGATTACATTATTTGTATAACTAAACATTCATACACCTGCACATTACTGCAGAGAAATATGCTTGTGAATAAAGAGCAAATGTTTAATACAGCCTGGTTGAAACAGCATCTTGTGTTGGAGCTAGACATAAAGTTATAACCAACCTGTATGACTTCTCTAGCCACAATTCTCCTTGAGCTGCAGTAGATACAGGCAGAAACCTTTGCACTATGTGTGGCATCTAGAGGGTGCTCTGAATGGCGAACTTTGCCCTTTGGAGATATGTATTCATGAACACATGCTAAGTTATATTGTCATGTTAATGTTTTGTTATGTTTGTTCTTGGGTCTAGATGCATGGTGGTGCTTGTGGCCACAGGGGCTGTGGGTCAGCGGTTTTGTTGGCACTGATGCCCCTCTGTTTTGATCAACGCAGTACTTCTATTTGGCATTTTCATTGTAGCATTACTTTATGGGGTGAAAGCCATTTAGTTTGGGAGCTCTATGATTGCATCATGGTAGACGTGACGGCGCTGCCTACTTAATGGGGCTAGAAAGACCCATAAATGAGATTAACAGTAATATTGTCTTATATGGTAGAAGTAAGAGGAAGTGCATGAAGTTTATTGGGAAACGTCCATAGTTAGGCAGTCAGTTGAGAGGCCATTGACGATTAGGCCTAGACAGCACTGAGGGCAATTGTTGACTGTATTGGTGAGGTCTGAGTGTGACGGCGCTTGAGGAAAGACAAAACATTCCAAATAGCTCTTGAACCACTTAATGAAATGCTAAAACCACTTTGGGCCTGGGAGCCAGTAGTCTATAGTCATGGTCCTTGTAAGAGGCAGAATGTAAGAGACCAGAGGAGACCTGGGAAGCCACCAAGTTCATTCTGGTCCTGAACCTTAGAGATAAAGAGGGAATGAGAACATTAATGGGGGGTGGTGGTGGTGGTGATGGAGATGTTTCTTTATGAGTAGCTGTTGGCAAAAATTGTTGCAAAGTTTTTGAACAATTTCTTACTCTGGGCACAATCACAACAGGTATGATAGGATCCCAAGAGGCACATTTAAGTGGTACTCCGGTGGGAAAAAAATAAATATATATATATATATATATATATATATATATATATATAATTTTTATTTTTTTGCAAATCAACTGGTGCTAGAAAGTTAAACCGATTTGTAAATTACCTCTATTACAAAATCGTAATCCTTCCAGTACTGATCAGCTGCTGTATGCTCCAGAGGAAGTTGAGTAGTTATTTTCAGTCTGACCACAGTGCTCTCTGCTGACACCTTTGTCCGTGTCAGGAACTGTACGGAGTACAAGCAAATCCCTATAGCAAATCTCTCCTGCTCAGGACAGTTCCTGACTTGGACAGAAGTGTCAACAGAGACCACTGTGGTTAGACTGAACAGAACTTCACAACTTCCTCTAGAGCATACAGCAGCTGATAAGTACTGGAAGGGTTAAGATATTTTAATAGAAGTAATTGGTAAGAGGTGTGGGTGTATAAAGTCAAAATATCTGGATAATAACTAAAATATATTTATTGAAAAATACATATAGATGGGTCACAGGGCCCTTGTGTACCCATTTATTATTATTATAATAATGATGAAGAAGTTTACAAATAATAAAATCAGAAAAAATTGAGAACCACTGGTGATATCTAAAGTCCAATAAAGAAATAAAGTCAGTAGTCTTGATATCATGCACTGTTCACAATATTGTTTGCCATATAAGTCACTTGTAGGGAATTACTGTTCTTTATAAGGAAAGAAAGTAACTTATTGGATTGTCCCAGAAAAAAAAAATAGCTCATATCATAGATGTTGAATTAAACATTGAACATGACCGTTTATGCTCCAAAAGAGAGCTCTGATCCGGGCCTGACACCACTCATCCCCAGGGGATACTCCACTCTAGGTGTTCTCTGGAAAGTGAAGAAAAAGTTGCAAAGCACTACTTACCTGACCCGGATCCCGATTCAGTCTTTCAATGTTGCGGGCTGGTCTTTGTCGCTCCATACCTAGCACAGATTGTGCATTTACTAACTCACGCTCTTACCACCTGGGCATACGAACACTAGTACGAGCAGCTGCAGCAAATGGAACACTGTAGACTGATGCTCAAGTGACTTATATGGTGAACATTATTGTGAACAGTGCATGATATTGGGACTACTGACTTTATTTCTATATCGGACTATAGATATCACTGGTGGCTATTTTATGCTTATATATTTGTATATGTTTTATTCTGATTTTATTATTTGTAAACTTCTTCATCATTATTATAATAGGTGGGTACACAGGGGCCCTATGAATCATCTATCTGTATTTTTCAATAAATATATTTTAGTTATTACCCAGATATTTTGACTTTAAGTGCCAACACCTCTATTGCAATATATTGTATTTAATGATTGTCATCTAGGGTATAGATGAGGAATAGTGTTAAGCTCAAATATTCAAAATACAAATTTTTACCGTGAATATCGCTATATATTTTTATAATGACGAATATTAATTTTTTTTTATTCACAGTACACATCAAAACAATAATGTTTACTGCTTCCAGCTTGTGGTCCAAAGAAGACTCCAATATTATTTTTTGTGTGAGTCGGTGTGGAGCGCGAATATTTCATATATGCGAATATGCAAATATTCGTGAATACGGCACTTCCAGAAGACACTGATCCCTCCCTTCTTTTAGCTTGTGGGCCATTGATAAAATTGAGCATGCGTACTATACAAATTTCATTACGATTTTTGCATGGAAAAAAAGTGAACGAACATAGCGAATATGCGAATTTCATGAACATAGGACAAATATTCGTCCATATATTCGCAAAATATCGCAAATTCGAATATGGCCTCTGCTGCTCACCACTAATGAGGAGTTGGCCAGCCCAGTCCTAATGGTTTATAGTTGAGAAAGAGACTTTCAAAATTGTTTTATTTCATTTACAAATCTGTTTAACTTTCTTGCACCAGTTGATTTGGAATTTATTTTTTCCACTGGAGTACCCCTTTAAAGTTGACAGTAAAATAATTTTCTAATAGATATTTTTTAATTATTCTTTTTAAGAATATATAAAATAATAGTGTTATATGTCATGTGAGTACTGTATGGTATCTATTTCTGTACTACATATAGTACACTAAAGGATGCAGAAAAGCATCCTTTAGTACATTATCGGACTTATGGAATAAATGTTTATTGAACAAATTTCAGTATGTCATGTAGGCATTTTTGGCTATGCTATTTGACCACTGAATTGTAGCAATATGTAACCACTGTATGCCATTCTTAATAGTATGGTATAGGGTTATAGTGATATGAGTTAGACACTGTGAGGCATTATTATTTGAGCACTGTATGGTAGGGACCTTCTTCAATGTTTTTCCTGTGATTTGGACAGTTTTTATTTTTTTATTTTTTTTTATGGATCATATCAAAAAGAGAATGAAAAATTATTTTTCTTCATATCCCTCTTCTCATTTGTATCTGTTCTCGGTTTGCCTTAAACTTTTCTCTGACTTTAAATGTTCTCTGCTTGTAAGATGTGTTCAAAGTTTACAATACATCTTCTGCACGAATTGTACAAAAGCCAGTTTTGGGGACAGTGACGTCAGAAACTATACTGTTTCCATCTGAACAAGCTGTTGTTACTTAGACACAGATGAAGAACAGTTCAAAAAGTTGTTGATGAAAGAGAAGGCTGAAAATAGAAGAGAAACACGTCTGGCAGCAGAAGGGTAAAATGGTGTATTTACAGGAATGGCAACGTAGATATAGATTAAAATTAGGCCAAACTCATTTCGCTCAGATGCATCAATTACTTAGATCATTAGCACACCTTTACATTTGCATAGATAAAAAAAAAAACAAAGTTTTCGGGAATTTGCCAATGCAGCAATTATGAAGTTAGGGAAAGAAACTTTAACTGTAAAGGTAATGTAAGGATCGTTCACAAATACTTGAGACTAGATAGAAATCAGAGTGTCTGTAAATTGCAATCAGTCTTAATCTAATGAACAAAATCACAACCTACTTCAGATGTTTAAGACTTCAAGCTCACCTTTGTGTTAACCTTCATAAACCTGTCTTGGAGTTCTCACTACTCTATGGTGCAGGGCTTACACCCTTATTTTCTTGGATGCTCTGTAGGAATGCAGGAGGATCTTCCTGTACTGATGGGGGTTGACTCAGGAACCCCTCTCCTAACACAAAAAAGAGACTAACTGCAAGGAATACACAATTTAAAGCGGTACTCTACTGCTCCAGCCGGAGGCCATGATCGTGACATTGCGGCCATGTTCCCTTGTCATGCCCTGCCCCCTCCATTCATGTCTATGGAAGTGGGCATGTCGGACGACATGCCCCTTCCCATAGACATGAATGGAGGGGGCATGGTGTGACAGCACGAGGGGCGTGGCCGTGATGTCGCGACCACTGCTGGAGGAACCCGGCCATTGTTTAGAATGTCGGGTGCTGTGGGAGATTGCGGGGCGGGGGGACCCCCACGATCAGACATCTTATTCCCTACCCTTTCGATAGGGGATAAGATGTCCAGTAGCAGAGAACTGCAGCTGAACAACAGTCTAATGGCTGAGCCCCAGTTGACATTGATGTAAACATGCTTCCATCGACTATTGATGCACTTTTATACAGTCTACACAGAGGAATCTCCTCAGCAACAGTTCTCTTGCAAACATCCCAAAAGCGGGGGAATAAATCTCAGCAATGTCTAACCACTCCTTATTGCAGTAACTCTGGTGAAGAATCCAGGAATCTACTCTAAAGCAGACATAGAGTCTTGTAGTTGACTCTTGGGTAGAGATGAGCGAAGTTACAGTGATTCGATTCATCACGAACTTCTCGGCTTGGCAGTTTCTGACTTTAAGCATAAATTAGTTCAGCTTTCAGGTGCTCCGGTGGGCTGGAAAAGGAGGATACAGTCCTAGGAGAGAGTCTCCAGCCCACTGGAGCACCTGAAAGCTGGACTAATTTATGCAGGCCTAAGTCAGCAACTGCTGAGCTGAGAAGTTTGTGATGAATCGAATCACTGTAACTTCGCTCATCTCTACTCTTGGGGCTCTGGATGATATGCAGCTGTGATGCTGTTCCAGGATTGAGGTGGTGAGCTTTCACGCCCATCGTTTTTTCTTTTGCCTGTGTCTCATAATGTAGGACACCCATAGTTTAGGACAGCCTTTCTTTCTCCTGGCTATGTGGCACTCACTTCTTCCTGTATGACCCTCTCCTCCAGGTCCTTGGTCAACCATTGAGTCTTTTCCTCTTTAACATGCCACCTCTAGATTGCAAAGGCATACAGGAGCAATAGGTGCTGGGTACTGTAGTCCAGCAATCTAAATGCAATCAGGTGCTGATACCTGCTTTTGTAAGTCCCTGTTTGGTATCAGCTGATGTATTCACTGCAGCCTCCTTCTTCAGGGTGTATATGTACAGATTTGTCCATCCTTACCGCTCCACAAATTTTGTCAAGGATTCCAATGTCCCGTGACAAAAATTGTACACTGTACATTACAACATATTGGGATAACAGCGCAATAACTTAGACTCTTTTTTGAAGTGTATTCTCTGTAAGTTCTAGTAAGGCACAATCTTGCTGTAAATAACTGGAAATGTATCATGTTAAGGGCCATCTTTGGGGATGTGTGCAGAACTGAAGGACAAGGCCCCTGTGTTCTCAACCGTAACTTCTCCATCTGTCTTAAGCTCAAAAGTCTATCTACACACAAATGATAAACTGCAATGTCCTCTGGGCAGGGTGCTGGTCCTGTAGACATGTTGCATATAACATTCAGTTTTTTTACTTTCTTGTTTTTTACTTTCCAAGTAGCTTCCTTGCCTCAAACAGTCCAAGGCAAAAGTAACATGTTGATTCTTTCTTCCTATATATGAAGGACGCAATGATGCTGGTTCTCCCCCCCCAGTACAGAAGACCTTTTGGTATAGAGGTACTGGTCATCTCCCATTTGTAGAGGTGTCAATAACATTGGGCCTTTTCTTGCTGAAAAGACTGCAAAGCTAACTCCATGGTGGGAGGGGGGGACTTGGCACTCCTCTCTTCTACTAATCAGGGTAGATTCCTTTAGAGTGGGCTCAATGTCCTGTGTCTAGTGGAGATGAGGCTCAACCAGGCAGGCTTCTCCCACCCTCTAGAACCTCCTACATATAAGTAAATGGGATGGAATAGTGCAATTGGCCTTCTTTTTGCTCACTTTATTTGGCAGTATAACATTCACAAGGTATCAGCAAAATACAACAAAGTGCATAGGCATAATAAGCATTATAACACAGTACCATTAAGTGTGCAATAGGGCATTATACTTTTTAAGGGTAATGTCCTACCACCAACATAATGTCCTTTAGATATCTCCCAGTGGGGCACTGCATAGGCATGTGAACAGTTCATACATACAAGTCATGTTCCATTGGATGCCTTATTGCAGAGATATTCTTCCCAAGAATCATTGCTTCCAGATAAATACTGTACGTCTGTAATACAAGTATTTCTGGAGCCATCATTTAGGAGCAATCCCAAAGCTTTACACCATATAGTCCCCTTCTGCCTCTTCTGTCAGTTTATTAAAACTGTAGTCAAGCTTTTTATTGCTTCTGGAAAATGTATGTTAAATACTTGGTTGCATTTACAGCTTTGTCAAGGATTTTCCTAAATTGAACAACAGTCTCTACAGCACGAAGACTTTTTAACCATTAGAAAGTCAATTTGGGGACTTATGTACATGGTTTTCCTTTGTTTTAAGAGGAAATGGTTCTTAAGTTAAAAAAAAATAAAAATAAAAAAAAGAACAGCAATTACCTGAGCAAAAGCAGAACAATAATTTTGACTGTGATTGTTCAGCCAGCTTTTAGCTTTAATTTATAATTCCCATTTTATGCTGTGTAAAATCTACTACTCATGAAGCCAATAAGTTTACAATAACATTAATGCACCCCCTGAGGCCGTCAAGCACTTTGTCATTCATGCATGTTAATTTACATCTCGACTTGTAGTTTCTATCAGTTTATTCATTCGCTGGCTCCATACTACTTTATTCACAGGAGGGAGTTAATATGAATCCATAGGAAATTGTGTAAGGTGTGCGACTCTGTACATTCCTTTACAGTCAATTAATTATGAAAAATGAATAATTCTTGTTTCACCCATTAAACAGAATCTTATCAACGCAGGGGGTGTTACGGGAATAGGAAAATACAAGTTTTGTAGTGTGGCATATGTTTGTGTGGATCATTTTTACCATTCTTCAATAAAGAAAAGTAACATACAAAGTATTTAAAATTTCCTCTTTAACACTTTCACTTTAGGTTATATATCTGGTAATTGTATACTCAAAAATTCCTTAATAAAAAGCTTCAAAAGGCGAATTCCTTCATAAAATTACTGTTTTACAATCTAATAAAATCTCTCATTCTGTATACATTTCCACCTTTTCTTTCTACATTTTACTTTTGTTTAGTTCAAGCATGCTTCTTCTAACCTCTAGTGACTGCTGTGGGCTCCCAGGGGCCAATGGCTACCCAAAGTGTCCATATACACTGGTCCATAAAGTTACAATAATAATTGGTTCCAGGACAATCATTGTATGTTGAAACCATTGTGTGCTGAGACTATAACTCTATGGAAACCTGGTAATTGATTCTGAAGCCCCAAAATATCATCCAAAAATAGGAAAAAGTGAGGATTAAAGAAAAAGAAGTCGATAATTAATATAGATAAAGCAAATTCTTACATATAAAGTAAGAAAGATCTGCTGGGAGCTGTAAATCACTGTCTATGTAGAGGACAGAAGCTTCATGAGGGTCCTGTACAGTACATGCAATGTCCTAAAATGGAGCCGCCCTCACCTGGTGTCCAAAACAGCAGCTAACCATGGCATAGGTAAAGAGTAGTACAGAACATGTAGTACGTCCCTGTACTGTAGGGGGCGCTACCAGACAACCAGTCAGTGCATGCACTTCAGTAATACAGGGGTTTTACCAGTGAATGCCCATTCTGATTGGTCAGATCTTCCAGCCATTGACACGTTTCGCAGATCTAGTCTGTAGCATTGTATGTTGAGTCTGGTTTCAAGTTACAATTGTCCAGAAAATACCATTGTATGTTGAAACTATTGTATGTTGAGGCCATTGTAAGTTGAGGGATCACAGTAATACTGTTTGGCCAGCTATCTCTTCCGATCCCTCGTACACATGAACATTTGGCTTTGTTGAGCGTTCATGTGTTCTGAATAGAAAGAGAAGACATCCTTATTTTTTAGGTGAAGCAGGACTTGTTGTACCTCAGTATATCAGTGTGTTATTATTTAATGTAGGTTATTCTGGGATTTGTGGTTCCTTAGTATTTCAGCTTGAAATTATTCATTTTATAAATCCACATGAAAGAAAGTCAAAAAGATTCCGGCACTGCAGTTGTTTTGTTCCCTGGGTAATCCAATTACAATATTCTGTGTATGCTGATGGTAACTGAATGCCAAATTGTGGATCACTGCGGGTGGAGCTGTACGCTAGTCAAACATATGAAATCACTACACAAAAAGAAAAAAGAATTGCGGAGCAGCTCACCAGATCCTAGGTCCCTAGTGTCGGATGTCACATTGCGGTCAGGTGGCAGTAGGACGGGGAGGCTGAGGTGGTACAGGGGGAATCAGATGTCAGGGCCACAGCCGTATCGCATCGTCAGGTGCTTCTTCAGGCCCCCTAGGGGCCTGACGAAGCACCTGACGGTGCGATACAGCTGTGGCCCTGACGTCTGATTCCCCCCCATATCACCTCAGCCTCCCCGTCCTTCTGCCGCTTGACTGCGATGTGACATCCAACACTACGGACCTAGGATCTGGTGATCTGCTCCTCAATTCTTTTTTCTTTTTGTGTAATGATTATTCATTTTATTTTATGCCGGAACTGTAGTGCCTTAGTTTTAGCTGTGTGAATATTCATTGGTAGGTGAGGATGTGACTTGTCGTATCACAGTGATGTAATGGTCTATTTTAATTAATGGTATGGGAGAATTAAAGGACCAAGATAGGTTATCAAGCTCGGTGTTACGATTCGGCAGACTGGATGTGGATCCTCTGTGTCAGCGAGGGATTGGCGTGGACCGTGTCGGTGGACCAGTTGTAGGTTGCTACTGGTTTTCACCAGAGCCCGCTGCAAAGCGGGACGGTCTTGCTGCGGAGGTAGCAACCAGGTCGTATCCACCGGCAATGGCTCAACCTTGCTGACTGCTGAGAAGGCGTGGGACAGAAGGACTAGGCAGAGGCAATGTCAGACGTAGCAGAAGGTCGGGGCAGGTGGCAAGGTTCGTAGTCAATAGCAATAGCAGAAGGTCTGGAACACAGGCTTTGGACAACACTAAACGCTTTCTCTGGCACAAGGCAACAAGATCCGGCAAGGAAGTGCAGGGGAAGTGAGGTTAAATAGACAGGGAGCAGGTGGAGGCTAATTAGACTGATTGGGCCAGGCACCAATCACTGGGGCACTGGCCCTTTAAATCTTAGAGAGCTGGCGCGAGCGCGCCCTAGAGAGCGGAGCCAGAACGTGACAGCCGGGGACCGTGACGGGTAAGTGGCTTGGGATGCGATTCGCGACCGGGCGCGTCCCGCTATGCGAATCGCATCCCCATCGTGAATGTCAGTGCAGCGCTCCCGGTCAGCGGGTCTGACTGGGGCGCTGCAGAGAGGAGAACGCCGCAAGCGCTCCGGGGAGGAGCAGGGACCCGGAGCGCTTGGCGTAACCCTCAGGGTTATTTAGTTTAGAGAAAAGAAGTCTTAGGGGTGATCTGATCACAATGTACAAATGTATGAATGGACAGTACAGAGATCTTTCTAGTGATATTTTTATACCTAGGCTGGTAACCATGACAAGGGCATCTAGAGGAAAGAAGGTTTCACAATCATCACAGTTGGGGATTCTTTACTGTAAGAGCAGTGAGACTATGGAACTCTTTGCCACATGATGTTGTGATGTCTAACTCAATAAACAGGATCAAAGGAGGCATGGATGCTTTTTTTTTGGAAAATATAGTATAACAGGTTATGGATATTAGATTTTTGGGGATAGAGCATTCATCCAGGGATTCATTCTGATGCCATATTGAAGTCAGGAAGGAATTTTTCCTCCTATGGGGCAATTGGCATCAGGGGGTGGTGGTGGTGGTGGGGGGGGGGGGGGGGTTCCTTTGGTCTCTGGATCAACACATTAGGGCAGTGTTTCCCAAACAGGGTGCCTCCAGTGGTTGCAAAACTACAACTTCCAGCATGCACAGTCTATGGCTGCACAGAATATCCACTGCAATTCCACCAAATCTAAAAGCCCCTATATACGCAATTGCTTTAATACATTACATGACCTTCATGTTCAAAAACACTTATTTTTGTTAAATACTGTAGAGAATCAGTATAGTTATTGTTTACTGAGAATTCTCTCATTTTAAATGTATCTTACTATACCAGATACAAGTACATTTGGATATTAGTTTATTATATTTAAGCTGTTTGATATTATTGACATAACAATTAGCACAATGATTGCAGAAGATTATGACCAATTTTGAAGGATATATATACTTTAACCCACGTAGTGATGCATTCTATCTTTGCACTGTGGTTAGAATTTAGATATATAACTTTTATTTACGTGTCTCGTCCAAACTTTCAAGGAATTTTCAAAGCAGTTTTCAAGGTTGATCCACATTGTGTATCTGCCCTCAACGCGGGAGTAAAACGGAAAATGACAAGTGATGACATATAGTACAGTTGGCTGTAGAGGACATGCATCGGGGAGAGATCCAAGGACTTTACGGTCTCCAGGATTCACAGGAATTCATCATATGCTGTTGTCATACATTTTATTGTCTAAGCCAAAAGTAAAACATTGCAAAGGAAGGACATTGGTTCAAGTAATATAGTTTACTACAGCAATGTCTTCTGTTTAATCATGTAGAATGTATGCATTTAATCTGTGTTTCTTTTTATCCCTGTTATTTATTTTATTTTGCATTTCAAGTTAAATTTTGACATCTAATGGGGATATGTTAGTTTATATTGAATGCAGATTATGTTTAAATATTGCAGTTTTTGAAATATATATTTCTGTGTTTGTCACTAGTGATCAGTGAAACACATTTGGCGAACCTGAGTTCAGTGTGTACTTTAGAAAAAGTATGGTTGGTCAAAGGCTTTGGCCAATCCTGATAAAATGATGTCAGTGACATTTGAAAATAGAAGAAGGAAGGAGGAACATATTAGATAGCCTAGAATACCTTTCAAGTAGGAGGAAGGATCACATGACCTCAGATTAACATATTGCCTGGCAAAGAGGAAGGATTACTTGAACTTAAAGGGGTACTCCACCCCTAGACATCGTACCCCCTCTCCAAAGGATAAGGGATAAGGTGTCTGATCGCGGGGGTCCTGCCACTGGGGACCCCCGCAATCTCTCCTGCAGCACCCACTTGTCATCTGCTGCATGGAGCAAAGATCACTCCGTGTCTGATGACTCACAATACAGGGGCCGGAGTATTGTGAAATCACAGCCCCGCCCCCTCGTGCTGTTACGCCTCACCCCCTCAATAAAAGTCTATGGGAGGGTGTATGGGGGCCTTCACAATGGGGTGGAGCTGTGATGTCACGATACTCCGGCCCCTGTATCGTGAGTCATCAGACATGGAGCTATCTTCACTCCATGCAGCTGATGACAAGTGGGTGCCCCGCAGGACAGCAGCGGGACCCTCGCGATCAGACATTTTATCCCCCATCCTTTGGATAGGGGATAAGATGTCTGGAGGTAGATTACCCCTCTAAGGAAGCCAATAATACATTGCATACAGCTACCAGCCCAGGAGGCAGAATAGTTTGTTAGGTTATGTAATTATGTAATGTCCTGTTTGGCTAATGACCACCCCTTTTAGTAGGGCCCTAAAATAAAGATATCAATGGATCTTTAGAATGCCTATACAGTATGTGTTTAATCTGTATACCTGCCTCTAGTTCAGACATAAGGGTTAATTTATCCAGTGATTAGATGCTGTATCATTTATTGCTGTGAGGATGCTCGGGCCTATCAGAGGGTGTGGACTATGTACCAATGACATATGGCATCAGCATCTATGCCCTCCTTAGGGGGGGGGGGGTTATATAGCCTCACTTTGTGCAACACATTTTTTAAGTGGTCAGAAACTTGTAAATAACTCATGAAAGAATAAAGTTACATTAAAACCAAGCACATCATTGTTTTTCTTGTGAAATTCCCAATAAGTTTGATGTGTCACATGACCCTCTTCCTATTGAAAAAAACAAAAGTTGGATTCAAAATTGTCAACTTGAAAATGGCCGCCGTAGTCACCACCCATCTTGAAAAGTTTCCGCCCTCACATATACTAATGTGCCACAAACAGGAAGTTAATATCACCAACCATTCCCAATTTATTAAGGGGTTTCCATATAAATGGCCCATCCTGTACATTGCCTGTGTTAGAGGTTTCTTTCACCCTCGCTGCTGCCTTTTAGGTTTGCTATAATTAACCCTTGACTTGTGACCTTGTCTTCCCTTGCTTTCTGATTCTGTACTGTGCTACCCTGGTTTTTGACTTAGCCTGTATGACTTCTCTTCAACTGTCTGTTTGTTTATTCCCTGTGTTTTGTTATTGCTCCTTGTTCTGTGACTTTTTAACCCATTGGGTCCTCACCTGCTCCCTGATGTCTGCACAGTGTTTGTTTTATTGCATTTGACTTTGCTCTGTCCAGCACTTAGGTAGGGTAGGGACTAGCACCATGGTTGGGGACATCCTATTAAGTAGATGGGCACCCTAAAGGGCAGGGACAGAGGTTTGGGTATGCTCAGTGCTGCACTTCTCCCTGCCCAATGTGACAACCTGTCTATAGGAATAACACTATTATGCCCAGATGCTTAAAAAACCAACATAACATTTAGGTATTTCAAAATAATTGAAAGAATGAATAGCCTTGTACAATACATTGTAAGTTAGAACTAATACATTATATTTATAGCTATTCTGACCAGTATTGTGCAATTGGCAAATCTTACTTATCCAGCAGTTCACAGAGATATAATTCACTAAAAAACAACCCTTCACCTGGATGTCTACATGACTGAATGCCAAGTACATTAACACTTTAATAAAAGAGAACCCAAAAGCCTAACTATGAAAAAAGGGCCAAAGGCCAATTTATTGCTCTCTATCAGCATGGTTTCCTTGTATGCATTATATTGTATGGAAGGGTAGTTGCATTGTGACCACGAAAAACACATAGGCAATTAACCTTCCATTAAAAATGTTTATGAACTCTCGTACATCGGAAATTCTGAAATGCCTGCACCTGCAGAGGTTTCATGTTATACATTTATCAATATGAGTTAAGCTGGCCAACTATGTTATGAACAAATTATATAGGGTTCATTAATGGACCAAGATTAAGAAAGCTTTCGACTGTAAATTATCATTATTTTTTTTAGTGAATGATCATTCTTCCCATATACATCCTGGAGTTCCTTCCTGGAGAGTAAAACAAAGACCTGATCCGTTCATAAATTAATTACAAATAATTCCGCAGCTGTACGAGCCGGTATAAGACTATTCAAACCATCAAGCTTTTTATTATTCCTTTTTATTAATGGACGTACTTAGCTTAATAGCGCTTTACATAAAATATACTGTACCGCTTCACGAACATCTTGGGGGCCACTTGGCTGGTTATATTTGTAATGAGACTGTGCTTCAGGCTAAGAGGTAAATTGATAAAATATGAATATTTTTTCCGGCTCTATGTAACTTTATTTTAACAGTGGTAAAGGAATCAATGTTTATTTTGAAAGCATTATATTGTTGATGGCCAAATGTAACCATCTAACGGTTTCCAAATTGAGACAATAAACTATCGCCATCTACAGCAGATGTCTCTCTAACTAGGAATTGCTGTAAACCCAGGAAATAAACAAAAACATTCTTTTTTTTTTTTTTTTAAGGTTAAGAATATGAAATGAAGATTGATTAACATGAGAAAGATCCAGAATGTCAAACACATTTTAAGCTAAGCAGTGTGTGCAAAACGCGTTGAGAGCATTGAGAGTGTTTGGACTATAAGAAAACAATGTTGGAGCGCACATTTTTCATACACGTGATACAGATCAGCCTATTTGTATTTATAGCTGTTTCTGGGAAAGCTCTTAGGAGCTGGTACCCAGCTTTTCCAGAACCAAAGTAGTAAGTCTGCCTAGTTGGAAAAAAGAGAAAAATGAGAAAAAATTTTTCTTAAAGGGGTACTCCACTGGAAAAAAAAATGTTTTAAATCAACTGGTGCTTGAAAGTTAAACAGATTTGTAAATTACTTCAATTAAAAAATCTTAATCCCTTTAGTACTTATAAGCTTCTGCATGCTCCACAGTGCTCTCTGCTGACACCTCTGTCCATTTTAGGAACTTTCCAGAGTAGGAGCAAATCCCATAGCAAACCTGTCTTGCTGCGGACAGTTCCTGACATGGACAGAGGTGTCAGCAGAGAGCACTGTGGTCAAAAAGAAAGGAAATTCAAAAAGAAAATAACTTCCTGTGGAGCATACAGAAGCCTATAAGTACTAGAAGGATGAAGATTGTTTAATAGAAGTAATTTACAAATCTGTTTAACTTTCTGTTATCATTTGATTTAAAAAAAATGTTTCCAGTGGAGTACCCCTTTAAGTGGGATTTCCAAGTTTTGCACTTGCAACACAGATGGCAAAAAGTCTGTGAAAATGTTCACTTATAGTGAAAGCTCTTCCAAAGACCACCTCTATGAAAAGACCACCTCCTTATCCAGACCAGATTTTGAGTAATGGATTTTCAGTCCACCATACACTAGTAAATCCACAATGTTTCCCAACCGGGGTGCCTCCAGCTGCTGCAAAACTACAACTCCCAGCATGCCCGGACAGCCTTTGGCTGTCCGGGCATGCTGGGAGTTGTAGTTTTGCAACAGCTGGAGGCACCCTGTTGGGAAACACTAACATAATATATAATGTACAGCAGGGCTTAAGAAATTCGCTTTAAATCTAGTAGCCAGCTAAAAAAAAAATAAGGGGACAGGATTATTATTTTTTTTTATTTGTCAGTTTTTTTTGCAGTGAGCGGTAGTATATATCACTATCAGTTGGTATAGTAATAACTTTTTGTGGATTTTTAATAAATTTTTCTCAGGATATGATAAAAAAAAAATCGCAATTTTGGTGTTTGAAATTCTTTTTCATTTAGGCCATTGACCTGTGCAAGATCAGAAATTTGATAATTTAATAGTTTGGACTAGAAGATGAGCGAAGTTACAGTAATTCAATTTGTCACAAACCTCGCGGCTCGGCGGTTGTTGACTTTAGCCTGCATAAATTGGTTCAGCTTGCAGGTGCTCCGGTGGGCTGGAAAAGATGGATACAGTCCTAAGAGATGCAAATCCTGCCCTTGTGGTCTGTTGCTAGGGACAATCCCCAGTGTAAAAATGCATACAATGGGGGATGCCTGCAGCAGACTACAAGTGCCACAAGGGTATCCTACACCAGATAGACAGTGTGGATGTGTAACCACTAGAATAAGACAATACAGGAATATGGGTGCACTACTGTGGTAGATGTAAACAATGACATTGGCTAATCCCTCAACACTGATGTTAAAATTGAGACATTCGCCAGTGTATCCTTATATGAAGGACACACCAGAGCCCGCACACCAACGCCAAGGTTTCTCAAGTGGCACGGGACCTAACACTAACCTACCTGTGCGTGATAAGCAAAACCAGGGGCCAGTGGGCAATTACACATGGAGGTGTATAAACTCCACATTTAATGCACCTTCATCACTTTCTAGGCAGCAATACTCCGGTGGAAAACTTTTTTTTTTTTTTTAATCAACTGTAGCTATAAAGTTAAACAGATTTGTAAATTACTTCTATTAAAAAATCTTAATCTTTCCAGTGCTTATTAGCTGCTGAATACTACAGAAGAAATTCTTTTCTTTTTGGAACACATAGCTTTTCTGCTGACATCACAAGCACACTGCTCTCTGCTGACATCTCTGTGCATATTAAGAACTGTCCAGAGTAGGAGAAAATACCCATAGAAAACATATGCTGCTCTGGTCAGTTTCTAAAATGGACAGAGATGTCAGCAGAGAGCACTATGCTCGTGATTCAGCAGAGAGCACCGAATTCCAAAAAGAAACTAATTTCCTCTGTAGTATTCAGCAGCTAATAAGTACTGGAAGGATTAAGATTTTTTAAATTAAGTAATTTACAAATCTGTTTAACTTTCTGGCGCCAGTTTTTCCACCGGAGTACCCCTTTAGTGTCCACCTGTGAGGCCGGCAACATATCAGCCAACTTGGGTGGGGCTTATAGTCTGTCTCCCTCCTCCCATTGTATGTTTACCCAACCACACTGGAGGTAACCTGGGAGCAACCTGTGAGTCGGACCTAATGCTGCTGTAATTTTCCACTGGCCCCTTTTGCATATCACGCACAGGTAGGTTAGTGTTAGGTCCGGTGCCACTTGAGAAACCTCTGTGTTGGTGTGCGGACTCAGGTATGTCCTTCATATAAGGATACACTGGCTAATGTATCAATTTTGACATCAGTTTTGAGGGTTAACCAATGTCATTGTTTACATCTACCACAGTAGTGCACCTAAATTCCTGTATTGTACAGTCCTAAGAGAGTCTCCTAGGACTGTATCCACCTTTTTCAGCCCACCGGAGCACCTGAAAACTGAACTAATTTATGCAGGCTAAAGTCAGCAACCGCCAAGCCTCGAGGTTCGTGACGAATCAAATTACTGTACCTTCGCTCAAATACGTACATCTAAGTAGTGTACTATTTTGTACCTGTTAATCTGTCAAGGACCTACATACTGTGAAAGTCCAGGCATAAGTAATCACTGGCTGGTGTTTTACTTAAATACGTTTTGATAAGTGTACTGTAGCGCATTTTTCTGCCAACATAAGTGTATACACAATACCTACATCTAAGTAGTAAGACGTGCACAGTGGAGTTGCAGAGGCCTAAATTCATCAGGCGCAGGCAGAGGTTGCAGCAGAGTAGGGGCGTTTGGCAGCCGGAGTCGCAGCGAGAGATCTGAGCTCCTGGTGTCAGCTAGCAGGGTCTCCTCATGCTAATGCTACCACCTCCACACTCTGTCATTGTGCCATCATGTGGTCTCCTCATGCTGATGCTACCACCTCCACGCACTGTCATTGTGCAGCCATATGGTCTCCTCATGTTGATGCTGCCACCTCCAGGCTCTATAATTGTGCTGCTCTATGGTCTCTTCATGCTGATGCTGCCAACTCCAGGCTCTCTATTTGTGCTGCTCTATGGTGTCTTCATGCTGATGCTACCACCTCCAGGCTCTCTCATTGTGCTGCCATGGATTCAGCAAAAAATAATTAAGGTGCTGGTTCCCAGTTTCAGAAATTCCTCTGCATTAGGGTCACTTTCAGGACTCCTGATGCTGCTGCTGCCACCTCCAGGCTGTCTCATTCAGCCACTATATGGTCTCCTCATGCTTCAGCCAACTCCAGGCTGTGCCATTCAGCCACTATTTGATATCTTCATGCTGTCACAAACTCCAGGCAGTCATTCAGCCACTATATGGTCTCCTCATACTGATGCGACCTCCAGGCTCTGTCATTGTGCTGTCATGTGACATGTGACTCCTTGTTAAAAATGGTCCTTTGTACTCACACGCTGGGCCCGGGACACTAAAACTTGGGAGTTAAAATTTATATTTCAAAATCCTCAATTTCAGTTTCAAAATCTTAAATTTCTATTTTAAAATCTTAAATTTCAATGGTCTCCTCATGCTTCTGCCAACTTCAGGCTGTGCCATTCAGACACTATATGGTATCCTCATGCTTTGGCCACCTCCAGGCTCTGCCATTCTTCCAATATATATTTTACTGATACTTCTGCCAGCTCCAGTCTGTGTCATTCAGCAACTACATGGTTTAGTGATGCTGCTGGGCCTAGGACATTACCTATATATGTTTATGGTAGCAGTAGGTACCATACATCTTCAATGGAAATTTCAAAATTAATTATTTAATCTTAGGGGTTGTGAAGCCCTCTTGTGTACTCGTGCTGCTGCCAGCTCTAGTCTGTGTCATTCACCAACTACATGCTTTAGTGATGCTGCTGGGCCTAGGACCTTACCTATATATGTTTAAGGTAGCACTAGGTACCATACATCTTCAATGGATGTTTCAAAATTCATCTTTTAATCTTAGGGATTGTGACGCCCTAGTGTCTATTCATGCTGCTGCCATCTCCAGCATTTAGCAACTACATGGTCTCCTCATACTGATGCCACCTCCAGGCTCTGTGATTGTGCTGCCCTGTGACATGTGATTTCTTGGTAGATTTGTTTCTTTTTGTACCCACATGCCGGGCCTGGGACACTAAAACTTGGGAGTTAAAATTTCAATTTCAAAATCCTCAACAATTTCAAAGTCTTCTTTTTCAAAATTTCTATTTAAAAATCTTAAATTTCAATGGTCTCCTCATACTTCAGCCAACTCCAGGCTGTGTCATTCCGCCACTATATGGACTACTCATGCTTCAGCCACCTCCAGGCTGTGTCATTCAGTTCCCTAGGGCTTCACAATCCCTAGGGCCCTATAGACACTAGGGCTTCACAATTAGTGTTGCTCACGAATATTCGCATTTCGAATATTTGCAGCTAATATTGTATATTCGTGAATTTGTGAATATTACGAATTTCGCGCAAAAAATTTGCAATTACGAATATTCGTCTTTTTTTCAAACTGTTTTAAAAACTGAGCACATTGTAGGGATCTCGTTCGACTGATAAATGCAATGCTTGTATCATTAAAGACCCAGGGATGAGACTGTGAGACGAAAGGTTTATGCATGCGAACATTCTTTGACATTCCGCCCTACTTATGCCTGTGAGCCAATGAGAGTTCTGGAAGCACAGTTGTCAGAGCTTAGCAACATCCCTAGCAACCAATAGAAACTTGCTGGCACGACCAGTAGATAACATCACTCCCCACCAGCATTCCTTTGCAGATTCACATGGTGGTTTAGAGAGGAGAGTGTTTCTGTGATTTTGCTTGTGTCCTTTTGTACTTTGTATCGTGTGACAACCAATTGCTTTTTTAAAAGCAGAAGAGAATCCAATTGTTTATTTAAAACAGAAGAAGCACAACTGATAACACAGTGATAACTCTCTGAGTACAGATAATGTAGTAGATGTGACCTGCAGTCCTATGTAACACCACAGATAACAGTGATAACTCTGAGTACAGATAATGTATAGATGTGACCTGCAGTCCTATGTAACACCACAGATAACAGTGATAACTCTCTGAGTACAGATAATGTATAGATGTGACCTGCAGTCCTATGTAAAACCACAGATAACACAGTGATAACTCTCTGAGTACAGATAATGTAGTAGATGTGACCTGCAGTCCTATGTAATACCACAGATAACACAGTGCTCCAAAGTGAGAGCGCCATGCGCACTTGAGGACTAAATTAGGGAATTGCATACGGGTGGACATAGGCGTATTGTACGCTAGTAATTCCCAAACAGGGTGCATCCAGCTGTTGCTAAACACTTAGCATGCCTGGACAGTCAATGGCTGTCCGGCAATACTGGGGAGTTGTTTTGCAACAGCTGGAGGCTCCGTTTAGGAAACAGTGCCGTACCAGATGTTTTATTGGGGAGGGGAGGGGGGCTGTGTAGGGGTATGTGTGTATATGTAGTGTTTTTTACTTTTTATTTTGTGTTAGTGTAGTGTAATGTAGTGTTTTTAGGGTACAGTCACACGGTTTCACAGTAGTTTCCTGCTGAGAGTTTGAGCTGCAGCGCAAATTTTGCTTCAGCTACAAACACACTGTAAGCCCCTGCCCATGTGAATGTACCTTGTACATTCACATGGGGGGGGGGGGGGGGAATTCAGCGAGTTGCATGCAGGGAGTTGTAGTTTAGCAACAGCTGGAGGCACAATGGTTGCGAAACACTGAGAGTTTGTTACCTAACTCAGTGTTTCACAACCAGGGTGCCTCCAGCTGTTGCAAAACTACAACTCCCAGCAGGCATGGTCTGTCAGTGCATGCTGGGAGTTGTAGTTTTGCAACAGCTGGAGACACACTGTTTGGGAAACACTGCTATCTGATCTTACATCATAACTTTTAAACTAGTCTAAAATGCTGTTAAATATAATGAAATAACAGTGGTGAAATTACTTATACAAATCAGCAGTTTTTCCTCTCTTGGTGAAAAGTTACTCCCCACCATCTTCGCTTCGCAGGGCAGCAGAAAATCGCGATGCGAAAAGCAACTGGCAAAGATCCAGGAAATGATCTCCGTTCTCGCATGATGTCATAGTGCGCATGTGCAGATGAGCGAAATTTCGCAATAGCGAAATTTCGCAATAGCAAAATTTCGCAATGGCGAAATTTAGCAATAGAAAAAAAAACCTCACGAATATCACGAATATTCGAATTTCACGAATATGGGACGAATATTCGTCCTCATATTCACGAAATATCGCGAATTCGAATATGGCATATGCCGCTCATCACTATTCACAATCTCTAAGATTTAAAGACGAATTTTGAAATTTTAATTTAAGATTTATGGTAGCTAGTGCTACCATAAATCTTCAATTTAAATTTAAAAATTCGCCTTTTAATCTTAGGGATTGTGAAGCCCTAGTGTCTACTCATGCTGCTGCCAACTCCAGGTTGTGCCATTCAGACACTATATGGTCTCCTCATGCTTCAGCCTACTTCAGGCAGTGTCATTCAGCCAATATATGGTTTACTGATTCTGCTGGGCCTGGGCTTGTGCCTAAAAAAAATTTATGGTAGCATTAGCTACCGTAAATCTTCAATTTAAATTTCAAAATTCAGCGAGGGGGGAATTCAGCGAGTTGCATGCAGGGAGTTGTAGTTTAGCAACAGCTGGAGGCACAATGGTTGCGAAACACTGAGAGTTTGTTACCTAACTCAGTGTTTCACAACCAGGGTGCCTCCAGCTGTTGCAAAACTACAACTCCCAGCAGGCATGGTCTGTCAGTGCATGCTGGGAGTTGTAGTTTTGCAACAGCTGGAGACACACTGTTTGGGAAACACTGCTATCTAATCTTATATCATAACTTTTAAACTAGTCTAAAATGCTGTTAAATATAATGAAATAACAGTGGTGAAATTACTTATACAAATCAGCAGTTTTTCCTCTCTTGGTGAAAAGTTACTCCCCACCATCTTCGCTTCGCAGGGCAGCAGAAAATCGCGATGCGAAAAGCAACTGGCAAAGATCCAGGAAATGATCTCCGTTCTCGCATGATGTCATAGTGCGCATGTGCAGATGAGCGAAATTTCGCAATAGCAAAATTTCGCAATGGCGAAATTTTGCAATAGAAAAAAAAACCTCACGAATATCACGAATATTCGAATTTCACGAATATGGGACGAATATTCGTCCTCATATTCACGAAATATCGCGAATTCGAATATGGCATATGCCGCTCATCACTATTCACAATCTCTAAGATTTAAAGACGAATTTTGAAATTTTAATTTAAGATTTATGGTAGCTAGTGCTACCATAAATCTTCAATTTAAATTTAAAAATTCGCCTTTTAATCTTAGGGATTGTGAAGCCCTAGTGTCTACTCATGCTGCTGCCAACTCCAGGTTGTGCCATTCAGACACTATATGGTCTCCTCATGCTTCAGCCTACTTCAGGCAGTGTCATTCAGCCAATATATGGTTTACTGATTCTGCTGGGCCTGGGCTTGTGCCTAAAAAAAATTTATGGTAGCATTAGCTACCGTAAATCTTCAATTTAAATTTCAAAATTTGTCTTGTAATCTTAGGGATTGTGAAGCCCTAGTGTCTCCTCATGCTGCTGCCAACACCAGGCTGGGCCATTCAGACACTACATGGTCTCCTGATGCTTCAGCCAGCTCCAGGCTGTGTTATTCAGCCAATATATGGTTTTCTGATGCTGCTGGGCCTGGGTCTGGGCCTACATTTTTTTTAATGTTAGTACTAGCTACCTTAAATATTCAGTTTAAATGTCAAAATTCCTCTTTTAATCTTAGGGATTGTTAAGCCCTACTGTCTACTCATGCTGCTGCCAACCCCAGGCTGTGCCATTCAGACACTTTATGGTTTCCTCATGCTTCAGCCACATCCAAGCTGTGTCATTTAGCCACTATATGGTCTCCTCATGCTGCCAACACTTCCAATCTGTGTCATTCAGCCACTATATGGTCTCCTCATGCTGCCAACACCTCCACGTTGTGTCATTTAGCCACTATATGGTCTCCTCATGCTGCCAACACCTCTACGCTGTGTCATTCAGCCACTATATGGTCTCCTCATGCCGCCAACACCTCCACACTGTGTCATTCAGCCACTATATGGTCTCTTCATGCTTCAGCCACATCCAAGCTGTGTCATTCAGCCACTATATGGTCTCCTCATGCTGCCAACACCTCCACCCTGTGTCATTCAGACACTATATGGTCTCCTCATGCTGCCAACACCTCTACGCTGTGTCATTCAGCCACTATATGGTCTCCTCATGCTGCCAACACCTCCATGCTGTGTCATTCAGCCACTATATGGTCTCCTCATGCTTCAGCCACATCCAAGCTGTGTCATTCAGCCACCATATGGTCTCCTCATGCTGCCAACACCTCCACACTGTGTCATTTAGCCACTGTATTGTCTCCTTATGCTGCCAACACCTCCACGCTGTGTCATTCAGCCACTATATGGTCTCCACATACTGATGCCACCTCCAGGCTCTGTCATTGTGCCGCTCTGCAGCAGTGATTCTAAAAGCGATGCCTGTAATCTGCATGTTATCCTGAATAATAGTATTATTTCACTACCCCAGCACACTCCATATGCGTGATAGAACAAAACAAAGGCTATTGAGGCTCTGTGTAGTCCAGAAATAGCTGTCTTTAATATAGATTTGCCGCAAATAAATTCAGATCGAACCAATTTTTTTTGAAAAATTCTGCGAATCGGCCTAATCGAATTTTTCAAAAGTTTGCTCATCTCTACTTATTACACTTTTTTAACCCCCTTAGGAGTCTTGTAAGAGCAATCACACCACTACTAATAATGATCAATTTAATGCTATAGTATCTATCTGCTAGGGAATCTGCTGGTATAGCCTGCCTATGGCAGACTGTAGAAGCAGATAAAATAGAAAGTTAAACAGCATCCAACAGAGTAAAAGTGGACCACAGTTACATTTTGCTCTACTGAACTCTCTGTTTAGACATTTATGGTGGTCAGTCCTGGATCTGCTGAGGTGCATTCTGATACCTCTACAAAGAAACTCTGAGCCAATATTAATGCTGCTAAATTCCTTTTTTCTTTAGAAGCAGATCAGTGTTGGCAGCCAAGTACAGGCCTCAGGCTACCATGTATCAGAGCTGATCCAACCTCCTATGTCACTACATGTGGCACATGGTTGGTTAAATGCAGCTTATACAGTTACATTTCTGGCAATGGAGATTTCTCTGTGCCTTCCATTAGCGGTGGTTGTCAGCTGCTGAAAACAGCTCCCAGCAATTGGTTAGCTGAGCTTGCTCCATACACCCTTAAAGAGGTGGAAAACTATTTTTTTTTCATCAAATCAACTGGTGCTAGAAAGTTAAACAGATTTATAAATTACTTATATTTTAAATCTTAATCCTTCCAGTACTTATCAGCTGCTGTATACTCCAGAGGAAGTTGCGTAGTTCTTTCCAGTCTGACCACATTGCTCTCTGCTGACACCTCTGTCCATGTTAGGAACTTTCCAGAGTAGAAGCAAATCTCCATAGAAAACCTCTCCTGCCTGGGACAATTCCTGACATGGACAGAGGTGTCAGCAGAGAGCACTGTGGTCAGACTGAAAAGAACTCTGCAACTTCCTGTGGAGCATACAGCAGCTGATAAGTACTGGAAGGATTAATATTTTAAAATAGTTAGTCATCTGCAAACCTGTTTACCTTTTTGGCACCAGTTCATTTGAAAACATTTGTTTTCCACACGAGTACCCCTATAACACCCTATACAGTTACATCATGGGGGATGACATGAAGGGGGATTTCCACGTGTGGTGCTCACAGTATAGAAAGCAGACTTTGCCAGTGTTCTACACATTTTTACATAGAATATATTAACAGGTATTATTTTTTCCCCCAGCCTTTGAGCCCCTGATGCTCAGTTATAATACTGTGTAATATGCTTCTATTAACTCTGTGTCATGTTTTGTCCAGTTTTCATGCACTGGACCCACACGCAGAAGTCCTGTAGTACAAATCTTTTTATGTTACTGTTGTCTCTGACCTTTCCCAGTATACCATGCGGCCAGAGACAATATATCATAAGTCACATGGTATCCAGAGGGTGTGGCTATGCTGCAGTGGGTGGGTGGATGGCAATACTTCAGTGAAACCGTTCATCCCTGCTAGCCACCCAGCAATCCACGGCAGCATCGCCACGCCCTCTGGAGACCATGTGACTTATGACATATTGTCTTTGGTCGCATTAAATGGATGTGGGTCCTGCATGACATCACAGATACTGAACAGACTTTTCCAACATTCTACATAAAGGGCATCACACATGCTTCATTAAACTCCATTTAGTGTGGTCCAGGCTCCAGAATATCTAAAATGGTGGATCCATATGTGAGGACATGGGACAAGGAACTCTGGGAAGGCGGGTAGGCGGTATGACCCTGAATCACATACAGCATGCAGCCTATCAGCAGCCAGCCACCCCTGTATAATCGGCAGCCCTCTTGCGGCCAGCAATTTATTTTAGAGAGAGTGTTTCATTGCAGGGAGAGATAGAGCAGTGTGTGCATTGCACACAAAAACAGCTTCACAACATCGATTCACCACAAGCCCAAATCACTGCAGAAAAGCACTGACAGAGAGAGAAAGTACACTTTGGGGTGTAATACACAGCGTCTCCACTGCTGCAGTGGGGTGTACAGCAACTATGGTAATGATTTGGGGGCACGCCCTTTTAGAGAGCTGGTGAGGGATATGAAATTTGATATTCTTCGCATCTGGGCTATGTATCTGTAGACTGTCGTGGTCTGGTCAGACATTGTGCCAAGAAAGGTTTGGAAGCTGGCAAGGTCGGTGGATAAATAAGGCCTGGATAAATTTGTGGCTCGTAATGGCTCGGTTGCTTTACGACATTCTGATTTGGAGTCGGGGGAAGGGGCTTTTTGGAGGTGGGATGGAATTCATTTAAATGCCATAGGTATTGATTTGTGGTGTTTGGCTTTGCAGGATGGCATAGAGGTGGCTTTGGGTGTGTGGAGGGACTCTAACACCTGGGGGGGGGGGATCAGGTGTTTGCCCTGTGCCAGGGGGTCCTCAGAGTTGGGAGCAACAGGAAGATGTTTTAAGGTGGAGGGAACCAAAGTTGGTTCTGGACTCCGGGGCAGAAGAGGTTCATGGCTGGCATTCTGGGAAGAGTGAAAGAAGGATGGGAGGCTAAGGCCTCGGTCGGGCATGCAGGTTCATTGTTGTCGTGCCTCTGTGCCAGTGGGTGGATACCCCTGTCAAGTTATGCTAGACCGAAGTGTAGCTAAGGGGAGGCCCTCATGACAGGGTTTGTCAGGACTGGGATAAAAAGGGGTTTATAGTGTTTTGAGGGGATGTGAGTTTGGGAGTTGGGATTAAGGGGTTGGTGTGTGGAATGAGGGGGCAGGGGAGAGCAGATACAGGCAGAGGTAGTGGGCATTGGATGAACAAGAGGGTCTAATGGAAAAGGGGGGCTAAGGGGGGGGATAAGGTTATATAAGGGAGTGAAAGGGCAGTTGGAGCAATCATTTTGTAATGTTCCAGCTGGGAAAGGAGAATCTCACACCCACCCACCCTAAAAAAAAATTATGTTTTTTTTCTCCTTTATATTTTATGTATGGTGGGGTATTTTTTCCAGAGAGGACTTCAGAGTAGATTGTTGGTTGCAGGGGGTTTGTTTTTTCTGTTGCAGCAGTGGGTTGGGGGCATGGGGTCCTTGGAGTTGGGAGCAACAGGAAGATGTTTTAAGGTGGTGGAGGGAACCAAAGTTGGTTCTGGACTCTGGGGCGGAAGAGGTTCATGGCTGGCAGTTCTGGGAAGAGTGAAAGAAGGATGGAAGGCTCGGTCGGGCATGTAGGTTAATTGTTGTCGTGCTTCCAAGCCAGTGAGTGGATCGGCTGGAGGTAAAAGAAACCTGTGTGCAAGGTCAGTAAGGGACCGCCAGTGGGCTTTTTAAGCTCCGAGGACCTCCTCTGTGGATAGTCAAGTTGTATTTACTTAGTTTGTTTATATGTTACTATTAATAAAATGGCTTCTGTGGCCAATTTAATCCATTCTGGTGTTATGTGTTTATTTTAATGGTATGGGATGGGTGGAAGGGGAGGGACTTGGCAATACCCCTGTCAAGGGTGAGCACGAAAAGCCATAGTCACCTGATTACAGTACATAATACAGGTTGCGTAGAGGAGCTTATTGTCCTCTCATAAGTGCAGAAAAACTAATTTTGGCCTAGTTACTGTGAAGGGCCAGCCAAAGCTACCCACTTATTTCTGTAACCTTATACAGTATGTAGTGGAGAGCATCATCCTCCTCTCTTAAGTTTAAACTGTACGTACTCTTATGTGGTGTAGGTTTTTTTTCCTGAAAAACTAATTTTGGCCTAGTTACTCTGAAAGGCCAGCCAAAGCTACACACTTGTTTCTGTAGCCTTATACAGTTTTAAGCTGAGCGTATTGTCCAGCTCTCATAAATGTAAACTGTACGTACATCTACGTAGTGTATGTTTTTTTTCCCTATAAATCTAATTTGGACCTAGTTACTGTGAAAGGCCAGTCAAAGCTACACCCTTGTTTCTGTAGTCTTATACAGTTTTAAGTGGAGCGCATTGTCCAGCTCTCATAAGTGTAAACTGTAGGTACACCTACGTGGTGTAGGTTTTTTTTTCCCCTGAAAAACTCATTTTGGCCAAGTTACTGTGAAAGGCCAACCAAAGCTACACACTTGTTTTTGTAGCCTTATAAAGTTTGTAGTGGAGCATATAGTCCTCCTCTCATAAGTTTAAACTGTAGGTACACCTATGAGAGACATCCTATGTAGTCAGTTGACCGATGTCTATCTGCGCCATCATTCTTCCTCTTGAAGGTCTGAATGGGGGGGGCTCTGTACTCACCTTCCACTGCCATGGCTGCTGGGGACAGGTGGAGTGGCAGGAGCAGTGGCATCAGCCTGAGTCAGCCTGAAGCAACTCATCAGCAGCAGGTAGACCTGGAGCAGGACCTCAACCAGCAGGTGGGGGCATACCTTGACATGACCCTGCCAACACGCTTTGAGGATCCGCTTGACGTCTGTGCAGCCAAACTAGAATTGTGGCCTCAACTAGCAGAGTTTGCACTGGAAAAGCTGTCCTGCCCGGCCAGTAGTGTGCCATCAGAATGGGTGTTTAGTGCCGCCCCAAGGATAACTCGTCTGTCCACGAAAAATGTAGAGAGACTGACTCTCCAGTCAGTAGTGTGCCATCAGAGCGGGTGTTTAGTGTGGCGGGGGCCATAGTAACCCCAAGGAGAATTCATCTGTCCATGAGAAATGTGTAGACACTGACCTTTGTGAAGATGAATCAGGCATGGATCAGCTAGGATTTCCACTCACCAATGCCAGATGCATCAGAGTAGATTGACCATGGTGCCACACCAACACTTCACAAATACAGTATGGATAGTGCAAAATTCCTCCGCATCAGACCACAAATAAGTATTGAGGATATGCAGTAGCTAAAACTAAACTTTTCTTAGGATTAAATATATGGATCCCAATTTTTTTATATCTAAGAAAAGGAAAGGTGTGCAAAAAACACCATGTGCCACCTACCCCACCAAGTATTGATGTGATGCAAAGACCTCTAAAAGGTAGAAGGGAACAGCGTATGGTACATTGTAACAGGGGTAAAAACTTCCCCTGTAAGGCCCTACTCTCAAACTATTAATTCCCTTCTTGGAAAGTGTTACTCACCCACACAGGAACTTAAATATAGAGATGTTCCTGTGTGGGGCTGCCCTTTTTAACACTTGCCAAGAAGGGAATTATTGGGCGAGAGTAGGACCTTAAAGGGGAAGTTTTTACCACCACCGGCTACAATGGACAATACATTGCTCCCTTCCACCTTTTGAGGCAAGTGTTACCCATCCTTAAAAGGGTGGCCCCACACAGGAACCTCTCCCTATTTCCAACTAAAAACCTGTGGAAATGGCAGAGTTTGTAGGTGGAAATAGGGAGAGGTTGCTGTGTGGGGCCATCCTTTTTAGGTCAAGTTTCACTTGCCAAGAAGGGAATTAATAGTGCGCGAGTAGGGCCTTACTGGGGAAGTTTTTACCCCCACCAGTTACAATGGACCATATGTTGTTCCCTTCCACCTTTTAGAGGTCTTTGCATTACAAAAATACTTGGTGGTGTGGGTGGCACATGGTGTTTTCTGCATACCTTTCCTTTTGTTAATTAAAAAACATTTGGTTACATATATTTTATCGCAAGAATATTATTAAAAGTTAAGTTTTACATAATGCATATCCTCAATACTTAATGTGCACACTAACACTTTTACAAAAGTGAAGGTTTTCTTTTGCCTACCTGCCTCAGCTACTATTTTGATTCTGCCACCCACCTGATGCCACACATCTGAAGCCAAGTTCTCCTTCTTTCACCCACCTTTGTCACCGTGTACTGGTATTGCCACCCACCGCCCCACTCTGTCACTGGGTCACTTTCAGGACTCCTGATGCTGCTGACGCCAGCTCCTGGCTGTCTCATTCTGCCACCATATGTTCTCCTCAAGCTGATGCCAGTTCCACGCTGTCTCATTCTGCCACCATATGTTCCCCTCAGGCTGATGCCACCTCCAGGTTGTCTCATTCTGCCACCATATGTTTTCCTCATGCTGATGCCAGCTCTAGGCTGTCTCTTTCAGCCGCCATATGTTCTCCTCATGCTGATGCCAGCTCCAGGCTATCTTATTCTGCCAACATATGTTCTCCTCAAGCTGATGCCAGCTTCAGGCTATCTAATACTGCCACCATATGTTCTCTTCAAGCTGATGCCAGCTCTAGTCTGTCGCATTCTGCCACCATATGGTCTCCTCTTGCTGCCGTCAACTCTGGGCTATGTCATTTAGCCAGATTATGGTCTCCTCATGCTGCTGCCACCTCCAGGCTGTGTCACTGTGCTGCCATGTGGTCTCCTCATGCTGTTGGGGCATTAAATAAAACTTTTTGGTTCATCTAGTTGAAATCTTCAATTTAAATGTTAAAAAATATCTTAAATATATTCAATAGTGAGGCCCTATGGTCTCGTCAGGCTGTTGCCACCTCCAGGCTGAGTCATTGAGCCATTATATGGTCTATCATCCTACCGCCACCTCCACGCTTTGTCATTCAGTCACCATATGGTCTCCTCATACTTTTACCACCTTCAGGCTGTTTAATTCTGCCGTCATGTGGCCTCCTCATACTGATTCACCTCCAGGCTCTGTCATTGGGCCGCTCTGTGACAATGATTCTACTAGCGACGCTTGTAATCTGCATGTCGTTCTAAATAACAGTATTATTTCGCTAACACAGCACACTCCCTATGAGTGTTACGACAAGGAAAAGTGTTCTACCCCCTAATGAGGCTCTCTGTAGCCCAGAAATAGACATTTTTTTAATAGAGATTCGCCACGAATAAATTGGTACTGAAACAAATTTTTGGGGAAATATCAGTAAATTGGCTGAATTGAATTTTTCTAAAATTCATCTCTGATAGTGGTTAATACCAAATATCTCTGACAGGGTCAGTATTAATATTTCTATGGGGTGGTACTATGCTATTATCTAATATCCCCTGAGTTCTACAGTAATTTAGTGGGTAATCCTTAATATTATATAAAATACATTTGGAACATATTTGAATTAATATTATGTAGAGATGAGCAAATTTTAGAAAAAATTGATTTGGCCAACTCGGCCAAAAAATTATTTTTGGTCCAAATTTATTTGTGGCGAATCGCTATTAAAAATGGCTATTTCTGGCCTACAGAGAGCCTCAATAGGGGTGTAGAACACTTTGCCTTGCTTTAACACGCATAGGGTGTGTGCTGTGTTATTGAAATAATACTGTTATTCAATATGATGTGCAGATCAGAGGCAACGCTATTAGAATCAATGTCGAAGAGCGGCACAATGACAGAGTCTGGAGGTGGCATTAGTATGAGAAGACAATATAGTCGCTGATTGACACAGCGTGGAGTTGGCAGCAGCATATAGTGGCTGAATGACACAGCCTGGAGTTGGCGGCAGCATGAGGAGACCACATAGTGGCTGAATGACACAGCCTGGATTTTGCGGCAGCATGGGAACATATAGTGGCTTAATGACAGCCTGGAGGTGGCTGAAGCATGATGAGACCATATAGTGGCTGAATGACACTTCGTGGAGGTGTTGGCAGCATGAGGAGACCATATAGCGGCTGAATGACACAACGTGGAGGTGGTGGAAGCATGAGGAGAACATGTAGTGGCTGAATGACACAGTGTGGAGGTGGTGGCAGCATGAGGAGAACATATAGTGGCTGAATGACACAGCCTGGAGTTGGCGGCAGCATGAGGAGAACACATAGTGGCTGAAAGAGACAGCCTGGAGGTTGCGGAAGCATGAGGAGACCATATAGTGGCTTAACGACACAGCGTGGAGGAGGAACCAGCATGATGAGACCATATAGTGCCTGAATGACACAGCATGGAGGGGGCGGCACAATGAGGAGACATTATAGTGGCTAAATGACACAGCGTGGATGTAGCAGAAGCATGAGGAGACCAAATAGTGGCTGCATGAAAAAACATGGAGTTGGCGGCAGCATATAGTGGCTGAATGACACAGCCTGGAGGTGGCAGCAGCATGAGGAGAATATATGGTGGCAGTATGAGACAGCTTGGAGCTGGCATCATCATGAGAACATATGGTGGCAGAATGAGACAGCCTGGAGCTGGCATCAGCACAAGGAAAACATATGGTGGCAGAATGAGACAGCCTGGAGCTGGCATCAGCAGCATCAGGAGTCCGGAAAGTGACCCAATGACAGAGTGGGGCGGTGGGTGGCAATTCCAGTACCCAGTGACAAAGGTGGGTGAAAGAAGGAGAACTTGGCATCAGATTTGTGGCATCAGGTGGGTGGCAGGATCAGAATAGTAGCCGAGGCAGGTAGGCAGAAGAAAACCTTCTCTTTTGTAAAAGTGTTAGTGTACACAAGTATTGAAGATATGCATTACGTAAAACTTAACTTTTAATAATATGCTTACGATAAAAATATATGGACCCAAATATATATATATTTTTTTCAAAGAAGAGGAAAGGTGTGCAAAAAACACCATGCGCCACCTACACCACCAAATATTGATGTGATGCAAAGACCTCTAAAATGTGGAAGGGAACAACGTATGGTCCATTGTAACCGGTGGGGGTAAAAACTTCCCCAGTAAGGCCCTACTCTCGCATTAATTCCCTTCTTGGCAAGTGTTACTCGCCCTAAAAAGGGCGTCCCCACACACTCTCCCTGTTTCCACCTAAAAACCCTGGGAAATGGCAGTGTTTGTAAGGGGAAATAGGGAGAGGTTGCTGTGTGGGGACGCTCATTTTAGGGCAAGTAACACTTTCCAAGAAGGGAGTTAATAATGCGAGAGTAGGGCCTTACAGGGAAAGTTTTTACTCCCATCGGTTACAATGGACCATACATGGTTCCCTTCCACCTTTTAGAGGTCTTTGCATCACATCAATACTTGGTGGTGTAGGTGGCATATGGTGTTTTTTGCACACCTTTCCTTTTGTTTGATATATGGGTACATATATTTTATCTTAAGAATATTATTTAACGTTAAGTTTTATGGAATGCATATCTTCAATATCTACTTGTGGTCTGATGCGGAGGAATGTCTGTGACTGGGGAGCAGCACCTTAAATATGTTTTGCACTATCCATATTTGTGAAGTGATGGTGTGGCACCATGGTCAATCTACTCTGATGCATATGGCATTGGTGGGTGGAAATCCTGGCTGATCCATGCCTGATTCATCTTTACAAAGGTCAGTCTCTACACATTTCTCATGGACAGACAAATTCTCCTCTGGGTTATTATGGCCCCCGCCACACTAAACACCCGCTCTGATGGCACACTACTGGCCAGGCAGGACAGCTTTTTCAGGGCAAACTCTGCTAGTTGTGGCCACAAATCAAGTTTGGCTGCCCAGAAGCCCAGTGGATCTTCAAGTTGTGTTGGCATAGTCATGTCAAGGTATGTCATCACCTTGCAGTTCAGGTCCTGCTCCAGGTCTACCTGCTGATGATGAGTTGCTTCACTTTGCGGGTGAAGAAAGCTACTCATCAGTGACTGTAGACTCTGGCTGCTGCTGATGAAGCTGGTACTGCTCCTGCAGAGGGCCCCCCCGCCCCGAGTCAGACCTGTGAGAGGATGGACGATGGCGCAGATAGGCATCGGTCAACTGACTACAAAGGATTTATTTGTAGTAGGTCAGTTTGTTCTCCCTCTCAGTGGGTATATAAAAGGCCCCCATTTTGTGACGGTAGCGAGGGTCCAATAGGGTGGAGAGCCAGAAGTCATCCCGATGCCGAATGGTGACACAAGCAAGGGAGCATCCATCTCCCTGCCTCCATCTCCACTGCATACTGCCACAATGTGTCTGGGTCTTCTGTCTCGCCTTCCCCTTAACCTTATGCTTCTTTAGCTGCTCCTGTTCCTCCTCTCCTGTCAGATGACTAGAAAGACCTCCCATCTCGCAAAACCTAAACTGTGCTCCACTGTGCCCCTCCCCTCCTCCTCCTCTAGTTCAGCCCCCACAGGGCTCATGTGGCCGTGAGATGTAGGCGCCATGTCTCCAGTGCCCTGACCAGCCATCGTTTCCAAAACGTGTTGTAGAAGATGAAGCAGTGGAATGATGTTGTTCATCCTATAATCCTGGTGACTGACTAATAAGGTGGCTTCCTCAAAGGGCCTAAGCAAACGGCAGGTGTCATGTATGAGCTATCACTGGTTGACATTGAAGTTACACAGGGGAGTCCCCCTATCCGCTTGGATTATCAAGAAATTGGCGATGGCTTTTCTCTGTTCGTAGAGTTGGTCCAACATGTGGAGGGTGGAATTCCATTGTGTGGAAATGTCGCAAATCAGAATATGTTGGGGGACACCGTTGTGACGCTGCAGCTCAAGGAGGGTGTGCTTTGCGGTGTACGAGTGGCTGAAGTGCATGCACAGTTTCCTTCCCATTGTTAGGATGTCTTGCAGATGGGGGGAAACACTTCAGGACCGGTTGACAACTAGTGTTGCTCGCGAATATTCGCAATTTGAATTTTAATCGCGAATATCGCATATTTGTGAATTCGCAAATATTGCGAATATAGCACTATATATTCGGAATTATGAATATTCGTTTTTTTTTTCGCATATGCGCTTATTCGCAAATATTGAGCCCTCCCTTCTTTAATGGTATAGGGAACTATGACTAGTGCATGAACTCTGTGATTTTTTGCCCATTGAGACCAATAGGCCCATTGTGGTCTATGGGGATCTCATGGCATATAAAACAGTAAGATAAGCAGGACCGTCTCGGCAGCACATTGAAATGGACAACCACCACTGGTTCGAGTCCTGGCGTGCGACAGAGTGTTACAGTGTTGTGGTTAAACTTTACTTTCCTTGAAAAGCTGCTCAGTTTCCCATAGCAACCAATCAGATTGCTTCTTACATTTTTCACAAGGCCTCTGCAAAATGAAAGAAGCGATCTGATTGGTTGCTATGGGCAACTGCACAACTCTTCCTCTACACTGGTTTTGATGAATCTCCCCCATAGAGGGAGATTCATCAAAACCAGTGTAAAGGAAGAGTTGTGCAGTTGCCCATAGCAACCAATCAGATTGCTTCTTTTATTTTTGAAAAGGCCTCTGAAAAATTAAGGAAGCAATCTGATTGGTTGCTATGGGCAACTCAGAAACTTTTCCTCTGGACAGGTTTTGATAAATCTCCCTCTATGGGGGAGATCCATCAAAACCAGTGTAGAGGAAGAGTTGTGCAGTTGCCCATAGCAACCAATCAGATTGCTTCTTTCATTTTTGAAAAAACAATCTGATTGGTTGCTATGGGCAACTCAGCAGCTTTTCTAGGAAAGTTAAGTTTAACCACAACACTGTAACACTCTGCCCCACCCCGGGACTCAAACCAGTGTGGTCTCCAATTCCACTGTGCTGCCAAGACGGTCCTGCTTATTTTACTGCTCTACATGTCGTGAGATCCCCATAGACCACAATAGGCCTATTGGTTTCATTGGGCAAAAAATCACAGAGTTAATGCACTAGTCATAGTTCCCTATACCATTTAAGAAGGGAGGGCTCAATATTCACGAATATGCGCATATATTTTCGCATATGCGCAAACCCCCCCCCCCAAAAAAAAAACAAATATAACAAATATGCGAATTTCGAGAATATATGACGAATATTCGCCCATATGTTCGCGAAATATCGCAAATTCGAATATGGCCTATGCCGCTCATCACTATTGACAACCAGATTGAACATGTGTGCCATGCAGGGCGCATGTCTCAGGCTTCCTTGTCGCAGTGCAGACAAGATGTTCTTCCTGTTGTCGGTCACCATGGTTCCCATATCCAGTTTTCGTGGCATAAGCCATGATTCCATTTCTTGATGAATGACTTTTGAGCAGTTCCTACCCTGTGTGACTCCATTCGCCTCTTCAAACCATGTGAAGAACAGCGTGACACTGCCGTGCACACATGGTGTGCCAGAGGGGCACTGAGACTTGTCCAGGCAGTGTGGGGTTGAGGACACAGTGGAGGATGAGGAGGCAGAGTCGCACACTGCCGCAGGACCAACAACCTGAAAGCGTGGAGGCAGAAGCGACGTGACCTGTCCAAGTTGCTGTTGTGGCTGTTCAGGAACCACATTCACCCAGTGGGCCGTAAAGGACATGTATTGTCCCTGACCATAGTTACAGCTCCCCACGGCGGCGCTGTCGTGCACTTTGGTACACACTGACAGGCTCAAGGACTTGCCCACCTTCTGTTCCACAAAATTGTTTAGGGCTGGCACTGCCTTCTTCGAAAAGAAATGACAGCTTAGGACTCTCCGCCTCGGCTCGGCACAAGCCAGCAGTTCTTTGAAAGGTGCAGAGTCCACCACTTGAAAAGGGAGGGACTGCTGCACCAGCAACTTGGACAGGAGCACATTGAGCTCCTGCGCTGTTGAATGAGTGGGCGCATATTGTTGTCTCTTGGACATGGCTTCGCCGATAGATTGCTGGCGGAATGACTGACTCAAAGTAGGAGGAGCAGAAGATGGGTATGACACACAGCTCCCTTCGGTTGAGGTGGTGGAACTTTGGCTGGCTGAAACAGGGAGCGGCGTGCCACTGGGTGATGCAGCAGGCGGGATAACCACATCGGCGCCAAGGATCTCCCATGCCGCTTAACCCCTTAAGGACCGGGGTTTTTTCCATTTTTGCATTTTCGTTTTTTGCTCCTTGCCTTTAAAAAATCATAACTCTTTCAATTTTGCACCTAAAAATCCATATGATGGCTTATTTTTTGCGCCACCAATTCTACTTTGTAATGATGTCAGTCATTTTGCCCAAAAATCTATGGTGAAACGGAAAAAAAAAATCATTGTGCGACAAAATTGAAAAAAAAAAACACTGTTTTGTAACTTTTGGGGGCTTCCATTTCTACGTAGTACATTTTTCGGTAAAAATGACACCTTATCTTTATTCTGTAGGTCCATACGATTAAAATGATTCCCTACTTATATAGGTTTGATTTTGTCATACTTCTGGAAAAAATCATAACTACATGCAGGAAAATTAATACATTTAAAATTGTCATCTTCTGACCCCTATAACTTTTTTATTTTTCCGTGTATGGGGCGGTATGAGGGCTCATTTTTTGCGCCGTGATCTGAAGTTTTTAACGGTACCATTTTTGCATTGATAGGACTTATTGATCGCTTTTTATTCATTTTTAAATTATATAAAAAGTGACCAAAAATCCACTATTTTGGACTTTGGAATTTTTTTGCGCGCACGCCATTGACAGAGCGGTTTAATTAATGATACATTTTTATAATTCGGACATTTCCGCACGTGGTGATACCATATATGTTTATTTTTATTTTTATTTACACTGTGTTTTTTTTTTTATTGGAAAAGGGGGGTGATTCAAACTTTTAATAGGGGAGGAGTTAAATGATCTTTATTCCCTTTTTTTTCACTTTTTTTTTGCAGTGTTATAGGTCCCATAGGGACCTATAACACTGCACACACTGATCTTCATCATTGATCACTGGTTTCTCATAAGAAACCAGTGATCAACGATTCTGCCGCATGACTGCTCATGCCTGGATCTCAGGCACTGAGCAGTCATTCGGCGATCGGACAGCGAGGAGGCAGGTAGGGACCCTCCCGCTGTCCTGTAAGCTGTTCGGGATGCCGCGATCTGAGTGCGCGGCTAAAGGGTTAATAGCGCGCGGCGCCACGATCGGCGCTGCGCGCTATTAGAGGCAGGTCCCGGCTTCACTATGACGCTGGGCCCGCCGTGATATGACGCGGGGTTACTGTGTAACCCCGTGTTATATCAGGAGAACAGGACCAAGGACGTACCGGTACGTCCTTGGTCCTTAAGGGGTTAATGGTGACACTGCATATGTTGTCTCCTCCACTTCTTGGCAGGGCAGTAGCTGCTGACTGTCCTCTATTAGATCGTCCTCACTGAATAGTGGAACTGAACCCACAGCATAAGATACTTATGTGGGGGAGGGAACAGCATAGGACAGAGGCAATGGGAGGACAGGGATTGCTCCCGGGCCATGTCAATTGAGGATTGTGCCTGTGGAGCCCACCGACTGTTGACTGGGTGTATCAGATGTCACTTGTGATGAAGTGGATGACCGTGTTAGCCAATCGATGACGGCAGATTGGTTGCTGGTTGAGACATGACCGCTAGCTTATACTGGTAGCTCAAGCCTCACCCTGCGACTTCTGCTGCCACTCGCCCCTAGGAACAGGAACAAAATAGTACACCACTTAGATGTACATATGTTGTATGCACTTATGTGGGGAGGACAATGCGCTCCTGTACGCTTAAAACAGCATTTGTCCACAACACCAGCAGGTGTGTACTTTTGACTGGCCTTTCACAGTATCTAGACCCTTAAGACTTTAACAGGAACAAAATGGTACACCACTTAGATGTACGCACAGGTTACTCTTAATAGAGGACTTTATGCTTTTAGTGCTCTGCTTATCATAACTGGCTGGCTGCAGCAAACAGTTGTTGTGTGATACACCCAAAATTGCACTTTCTCAATCTCACTCCCTTCCCCATCCGTGCTTCTATGCTGGATTTGGGCTTGAGGTGAATCTCTGCTGTAAAAAAGCCTTTTTGTGCAACACACACTGCTCTCTGTCCCTCTCTGCAATAGAATGCTAATGAGACTGGGAGGTGAATTGCTGCTGTAAAAATGCTTTTCTGTGCAACACACAATGCTGTCTGTCCCTCTCTCCCTGCAATAAAAGGCTGAAGTGACTGTCCGCAAGATGGCTACTGATTATATAGGGCTGTGACATCATAGGGGTGGCTGGCTGCTGATAGGCTGCATGCTACATGTGATTCAGGGTCATCCGGCCTACCCACCTTCCCAGGATTCCTTGCCACATATCCTCACATGTGGATCTGCCATTTTAGATGCCCTGGAGCCTGGACCTCACTAAATGGAGTTTAATGAAGTGATTCGCGCGATCGATCGAATTGCGGCGATATTCGCATTCATGGAGTATCGAATTTTTCCTGAAATTTGTAATGAATTCAGATTTGTCAGATTCAATTCGGTCATCCCTAGTAATATAATATTGTTTGGGATGGTGCAGGGTTTAATAGTCTCGGACAAGGGCAAGAAAGTGCATGCATATTTTAATTATACTGGAATTCATCCTAATGAATTGGGGCTTTTGTTTTCTGATACAGAGCTCCAAATCCTCTGCTTTTCTAAACAAAAAGAGTCAATAGAGGGAGCTAACTGCAAATTAATCTATACAGCTTTCATTAAACTCCATAATAAATTCAGATACCCCTGCTAGTGGGGACTTAAAGAGCTGAGTGACAACTACTGTTCTGGCTCCTACTAGTGGTTGTCATCCAACTTTACCCTTTTTTTTTATTTTTAAAATAAAACAAACACCATCAACAATCACTGATCATGGACACTCGCAATGCATCTAGGAAGTCTGTTAGGACAGTAGCAATATGGTACTGATCAGGGAGAAAAGGAATTATCTGTAAAAAAAAATAACTGTGAGGTAGAATTTACCATAATAAATGATCCATATTTACAAATGAGGGTTACACGCAGTTCAAGAGTTAAAAAAGTAAGAGTGAGAAATGGTGATGAGGTAATATGAGAGATAATAGGAAGAAAATAAGAGACCTGCTTATACTCTTTTGCACTTAATATCTAATATGCTTTGTACTGACTGAACTGTTGTGCATTATTGTCATTATAGTTATTATAATCATATAAGCTATTGGAATATAAACATTTAAAAGTAAGTAATATATGAACATATACCCTCTGTATTATAATAATTTCTACTGCTATCACTACCGTATATGTAATTCATCCTGAAGAAAATTAATGGGCACTGTCATGTTGCTCGCGAATATTCGCAATTCGAATATTATTCGCGAATATCGCATATTCGCGAATTCGCGAATTTCGCGAATATAGCGCTATATATTCATAATTACGAATATTCGTTTTTTTTTTCTTTTTTCTTCACAGTACACATCACAGTGATCACCCCTCTCTGCTTCCAGCTTGTGTGGTGTAAAGAAGGCTCTAATACTACTGTGTGAGACTGGCGTGCGGAAATTCGCATATGCTAATTTTCGCATATGCGAATCTTCGCGTATGCTAATTTTGTATATGCTAATTTTCACATATGTTAATTTTCGCATACGCGAATTGTCGCATATGCGAAAATAAAACGAGAATATAACGAATATGCGAATATTCGCGAATATATGACGAATATTCGTCCATATATTCGCGAATATTCGCGAATTCGAATATGGCCTATGCCGCTCAACACTAATGTCACTTGAAAAATCTTTTAGCATGTTGCAGTGACATGTCAAGAGTTTTAATCAGTCAGGGTCTTAGTGCTGACCACCAATCAGAAGAACAAGTGGGGATAATATATCACGAGTGCACCTTATCAGTTTGTGAAGGTTGCTCTCTGGTCTGGAAAGATTTTCAGTCCATGACGCCCATTCCATAGACTTGCATTGAGGGGGGCGGACGTGACATCACGATGGGATGGGGCCGTGATGGGGCGATAGGGAATAAGATGTCTAACAGCGGAGTACACCTTTAAGGACTAAGGGCGTACTGGTACACCCTTTGTCTTTAGCAGTGGCGTTGCTAGGGTTGGTGTCACCCGGTGCGGTAGAAAATGGTGTCACCCCCATACCTACCCCCAGTAAGTTTTTAGCCTGTTGTGACAGACACCACTGTTGTAGCGCATTGTGAGAAATTCCAGTATAATAATCAGATATACCAGTTGCCACAGATAGGAAAATGTTAAAGAAGTTTTCACCATTTAAATATACAGCTCCCAGAATTACTTAAAGGGGTACTCCAGTGGAAAACATTTACTTTTATATCAACTGGTGCCAGAAAGTTAAACAGATTTTTAAATTACTTCTATTTAAAATCTTAATCCTTACAGTACTTATAAGCTGGTGTATGCTCCACAGGAAGTTGTGTAGTTCTTTCCAGTCTGACCACAGTGCTATTTGATTACACCCCTGTCCATGTCAGGAACTGTCCAGAGCAGGATAGGTTTGCTATGGGGATTTGCTCTTACTATGGACAGTTCCTGACACAGACAGAGGTGTCAGCAGAGAGCACATCCTGTGGTTTCAGTGACTGCAGCTGTCGGGTGTGGCTCCATTTGCTCTCCAGACTTCCAGGCAGAGAAGCAGGTTTTTACATCGGGCTTTCCCAAGAGCGTGGCAGGCTCCTTGGGAGGGCTTTCCTGCATGGAGCCTCGGGCTTCTACCTCTCATTCCCGGCTGGCGAGAGGGGGGAAGAAAGTGTCTACAGCCGGATTCAAGGTCGGGGTGAGACGTTCCAGCAGGGCCCGCAGAAATGTGGAGCCCACTCCCCTGACCGGATCAGAGGGACATAAGGCATCAGCAAAGACCAGCGGTCCTTCTGTTACCCCGGAACCCCAGCAATGGGGGGCACGGGGACCAAGGGAGTCATTGGCGACATATGGCTCAAGGATACAAGCAAAGATGGCGGAGTACGAAGAGCTGGGCAGGAAGCTGAGGAGTCTGAGAGAGGACCTGAGATTTGCCCGCTACCAGGCTGACCAGGGCCCTACAGGTAAGAGGCAGAAGTTCACTGCCCAGGTGCGGGCTCTGAAGATAGAGGTGGCGGAGGTGGAGGAGGCCAAAAGAAAAATCTCTGAGGGGGCAGGATTCCTAAAAGAAAAACTGGTTAATGAGGAGAGATTCAAGGAAAGGAAGTATGGTGCATGCTGCCTTCAGGAGAGCAGTGAGGAGGAAGGAGGGGAGGAAGATGGCGGAGAGTCGGCTGTGGGAAGTGAAATGGATGCCACCCCTTGTGTGTGTGAGCCCCAGCCCCCCCAAGATAGCTACCCTGAGCCAGCCCAGGTGGCGCTACCCTCCAGTGATGGGGAGACAGAGGAGAGCGGTGAGGAGGAGCTGGCAAGTGGGGGTTTGCTGCAAGCCATTATACAGCAGGAGTCCCCTACCCGTATGGAGGATTTTACCTTTGGTGAGGATCTCGGTAAAGATGATCTAGTAAAGAAAAGGAAGAAAAGGCAGAAGGTTCAGGAGACTGTGACTTATGTGTTTCGTCCTTTCCAGCAGTCCGGGCCAGCTGTAAAGTTGGTTCAGACTGCTGGGCCCCCCAAACTGCCAGTCCCCGTTTCTGTGGTGAAGCAGGGCCAGAAAGGGGGGTACAGCATGGCGTCCAAGACGGCAGAGGACGCTAAAGAGCCAGCAAGTCCTATTGGGCTTAAGGTGAGCAGCCCTGGTGCTGCGGGAGCGCCCAAGGGTGGTGGGGGGCGTGTCCAGGCACCAGGGGCAAGCTATGCTACTGTTTGCTTGGGGAGCGGTTCCCCAGGTGTTGCTGGCACTGAGGGGCACTTCCCTGTGAGGGGGGGGAGTGTCCAGATAAGTGATATGTCTGTGTGCTTGGGGGGCGGTCCCCCGAGTGCCGTGGACATTACCGGCGCTGCAGGGCACTCCTCTGTGAGGGGGGGGAGTGTCCGGGCATCGGGAGTGGAAAACGGTCGGTCTGTGTGTTCTGTGGGTGCTGCAGGGCACTCTCCTGTGAGGGGGGAGAGTGTCCGAGTGCCAGTGCCAGCCTCAGAGCCCGTGCAGTCGGGAAGACATGGTGATGGCGTTGTGGGAGGAGCTGGGGTGCGCTCGGAGGGGCAGCCCCAGGCTCAGGCAGTAACATCGCCCATGGAGGAGGAGCCATCAGAGTCGACCCCAGCAACAGCAAAGCCAGCAAAAAAGACTCTGTTAAAACCGGCAGTACTACAAGTCCCAGCCAGCCCAGGATATGTTAGGCACAACGCGAGTGTAGGGGGTGAGGATGATGGGTGTGGTAGTGTTGTGAATGAGAAGAGTGCATGTGGGAGTGTTAGTGGAGTGAATAATGGTGGGAGTAGTGGTGGTATGAATACAAAGTCTGGTATGGATGATGAGAATTGTGGTGTGAATGTTGGTGGGTGTAGTGGTGTGAATGGTGGTCCTGGGTCTGAGTCTGGTTCAGCTGCCCACCCGGTAGTGACTGCTCCTAGGAGCTATGCTCATGTCGCTGCCGGGGGGTCCCCCTCTCCATCCGGCCCCGGGGGTCACTTGCAGCAGCGCCTCCTGGAGGCTCTACGTAGGGGCGACAGGTCAATCGAGGTAGAGGGAAGGGGTGAGGTCGACCTGTCTTTCTGGATAGAGAGGCACGGTTTGGGGGCATTCCGAGAGCAGAATGGGGAGGTGGTCTGGTCCCTCCCGACACCCGGGCAGGACAATAACCGTAGGAACGTGGTCCGTCTGATTTGGAGGGGCAAGGATGTGTGCCCGCCTCGCGCTAAAGTGGTTGAGCTCCTCCTCCAGATGGAATTCAGGGCGAGTGACATCTTTGCCCTGATTCACCCCTATGGTTCGTCCGAATTTGACGTCAGTTTTGTTCGACCGGAGGGTCTCGAACTCTTCTGGTCGAACTACGAAGTGGCGAAGAATGAGCCCGGCTGGCGGGATTTTGCTGTAAAGGCTATTTCCCGTCAGAACTCAGTCAAGAAAGTGACCGTTTTGACTCGTAACGAGTCACTCTCCTGCTATGACATCATGACCTGGCTGGGACGGTATGGGGATGTGACGGACATGCCCAAGAAAAATCTAGATGAGCACGGGATCTGGTCTGGGGCCTGGACGTTTTCCGTCAAACTCAAGCGTTCAGGTAGTACAGTTGCCCACATTCCGTCAGCTGCCTTCCTTGGACGTGACAGAATCCAGGTCTTTTACCAGGGGCAGCCTAAGGTCTGTCACAGGTGCGGTAGCCCCACCCATTTTAGTGCAGCCTGTACTGTACAGGTTTGTGCTTTGTGTGGTGGGGTGGGTCATCTGGCTGCATCCTGCAGACAGATCCGGTGCCACCTGTGTGGTGTCCTCGGGCACCCTTTCAGCCGTTGTCCAAGCGCCTTCGCCCGTGCTGGGGCCGCTCCGGCCGGGGAGAGCTGTGAAGTTGTCCCGGCTGGGGAGGGTACGAGTAGGGAGCTGGAGAGTGCCCAGGTGACTGGGGTAGCTCCGGCCCCTGTTCCTGAAGCTGGCCCTGTAACCACTGAAGCCCTGGGGGAGAACGTGCTGGATGAGGAGATCAGGAGGCTGCGCAGAGAGGAAGGCAAAATGGCCGACCCTTCTGATTCCTCCCACTATGAAAGTGTGGATGAGGAGAGTGGGGAAAGGCCAAAAAAGAAAAACAAGGGCAAAAGGAAAGGGAGAAAGAAGAGGTCGGAGCCCTCTGATAAGCCTTGTACTACGGACCAGGTCCAAAACGGAAGCCTGACTGCCCCCCCTCTGATTGACCTGTCAAACCGGTACTTCGTCCTCGATACCATCTCCTCCCCCTCCTTGGAGGGGGAAGGTGAGGGCGGGGTGCCTAGGATGAGAGAGCCTCTGGGGGGAACTGGGCCCTGTCCTGCGGAGGCATCTTCCTCGGAGGGCAAGGCTAGACTGGGGCCGGATGGAGACGGGGACCACATGGACCAATCAGAATCTAAGAAAAGGTCCAAAAGTGGTCCTGCCCTTTCCTCTTCTTCAGGGGATGAGGGGGCAAAAAAGAAGGGGAAGCAGAAGTAAAGGTGTGGCCGTCTAACTCAATCACCCATGATGGCGGCACTCACCCCACTGACGCTGGCATCTATTAATTGTGCCAGTATAAAGTCTGATACGGCTAGATTCGCAGCCTTCAATTTTCTTGGCCGTGTTGAAGCCGATATTTTCTTTTTACAGGAGACCAGGTTGTCAGATCTAGCCTCTCTGGTGAAAGCCAGAAGAGAGTGGAGGCGCGGGCCCTCCCACTGGTCTCTTGCGGCTGAGCCGTATAGTGGGGTGGCGGTCCTTTTTACCGCTCCGGTTGAATGCAGACGGGTTATTGAGTTAGAAATGGGGAGGTGCCTGATCTTAGATGTCCACATGAAGGGACAAGAGCTCCGGCTCATAAACATCTATGCCCCACAAACTAAGCTGGGCCGTAAAAATCTTTTTATGAGGATTAAGCCCTTCCTTTTTACAAGCCGGCAGGTGATCTTTGGAGGGGACTTCAATAATGTCACGAGGTCCCAAGATAGGAGAGGCTCCAATGGTCCGCTGGATTGCGATAGTGTGGTCCTTAATAATATAGTTAGGGAAGCTCGCCTAGAGGACGCCCACATCTGGAGCCCCTCAGGCCACGCGGGTTTCACCTATCATCAAGGTAGTCGCAGGTCTAGGATAGATAGGTTTTATTTGAAGGAGGAAGCCGTCTCTTCCGCAGTGTCCGTGGTTGAGGTGGAGTTCTCCGATCACTGTATGATTTTGTTTTCCTTGAATGTTTCAGAGACCCCCCGGATGGGTAAAGGTTATTGGAAGCTGAATTCGTCCCTCCTGGAGGAAGCAGAGATAAGACAGTCCTTTGAGGATTTTCTTCAGAGTCAGGTACCTTTACTGGGCCTTTGTAGTAGTAAGTCAGAGTGGTGGGAGATATTCAAGAAGCGGGTTGCGGGGTTCTTCCGCCAGCTCTCGAGCCTCAGGTCCCTGAACAGGTATCGCTTGTATCAGGGTCTGAGGAGGAAACTCGAGCTCCTTGTCTCGACTGGAGGTAGTCGTGATGATATCTCCAGAGTGAAGTCCTTGCTGATGAGGTGTCAGTACGATAGGCACGCATCTTTGGTTTTTGAGAGGGATTTCGGGAAGTACCGCTCGCCCGACCCTTACAGGAACTGCAAGATGTCAGTGAGTAGTAAAGTAGTCTCAGGACTGGTTGATAGTACGGGATCCCTGAATCGGTCCAGATCAGGGATCCTGGAGGTCGTCAGATCTTTCTACTTGCACCTCTTGGGGAGGAAGGATCTAGATCGAGACAGGATGTCGGCTTTCCTGGCTGAAACCATTCCTGAGCCATGGGTAGACCCCTCTCTTGATGTTTTGGCAGAAGATATCAGGGAAGAGGAAGTGAGACTGGCGATTGAGGGGCTCGCCCCCAAGAAGTCGCCAGGTCCGGATGGCTTAACATCCGAGTGGTATAAGACCTTTAAGGAGTCTTTAGCTCCCCTCTTGACCAAGGTATTCAATGAGTGTCTCTCCTCGGGCACTCTGCCAAAGTCAATGAGGAGGTCGGCCCTGATTCTTCTCTCAAAAGGTAAAGATCCTAGCCGTATTGAGAATTGGAGGCCCATAGCTCTTCTCAATACGGACAGGAAGCTTCTGGCCAAGATACTGTTTAATCGGCTGGTGAAGTTTGCACCCCGGCTCCTTTCGGGGGCTCAGCACTGCTCTGTTCCAGGCCGAAGCACTTTAAGTGCTGTCCTCAGTGTCAGGGAGGCAGTGGAGCGGAGTAGTGCGGGTCTCTGGAAGGGGTACTTACTGTCCTTGGATCAGGCCAAAGCATTTGATCGGGTGAACCACGAGTACCTCTGGTCCGTCCTCCTGAGGTATGGCTTACCGTGTACTTTTGTTAATTGGCTTAAGATCTTGTATGCCGGGGCAGAGAGTTTCCCACTGGTGAACGGGTGGTCTGGCCGCTCTTTTGAGGTGGGGTCCGGAGTCCGTCAGGGTTGTCCTTTGAGCCTGCTTTTATACGTATTCGCGATTGATTCCTTCGTCCGGAGGGTAGATCGTGGGCCGTTGGCGGGAGTCGGGATGAGTCTGGTGGAGCTGGATGTCACCCAGAGAGTGGTGGCGTACGCTGATGATGTCACTATTTTCGTCTCCTCGAGGGAGGAGGTCGATGTGGTGATGTCAGAGGTGGAGCGCTACTCGGAGGCATCCGGGTCCAAGATCAACCGGGAAAAGTGTGAAAGTCTCTGGCTGGGAGGGGGGGATCCCACGTTTGATCTCCCGCACACCCTCCCAGGGCCCCAAGACTCAGCAAAAATTCTAGGCATCACATTCGGCCAGGATGATTATTCCACCAAAAACTGGGACGGTAAGCTCCATGATGCCACTCAGAGGGTGAACCAGTGGAAGGGTTGGTCTATGACCCTCAGGGAAAGGGTGCACCTGATCAAATCATACCTGCTCCCCTTGTTTATCTATCTGGGCAGTGTATGTATCTTGCCAGATGCTTACTACACTAGGGTCTACAGCCTGTTTTTCCAACTGTTATGGGGGAACAGGTTGAATCTAGTCAAGAGGGAGGTTACGTACCGTACGAGGAGACTAGGGGGTTTATCTATGGTAAACCCTGTGGTGTTCTTAACCAACACCTTCTTGAAAGCTAACATCTCGAACCTCTGGAAAGAGAGGGCTCCTCCGTGGGTACTCTCCTGCAGGGAATGGTTTCGGCCTTTCTTCCAGGAATGGGAGAGAGGAGGGCAAGTGAAGGACCTCCGTACACCACATGGATATCTTCCGGCTTACGCTACCCCGACTCTGAAGGCGATACGTCGGTGGGGTCTGGGAGTGTGGGAAATCAGGACCCAGTCAAGGCAGTTCCTTGACAAACGGGTTCTGTTGACCCACTTCCAGAAGCCTCTGGCGCTCAGGGACTGCCCAGGTCGGGATCTGAGGGTGGGGTTGTATCTTTTAAACTTGAAAAGGATCCCCCAGAAGTTTTGGGACTTGGCCTGGCGCTGCTTTCAGGGGAAGCTAGGTGTAAGGGACAACCTGAAGTACAGGAACTCTGATGACCGGGGGTGTCCACGAGAAGAGTGTGTGGACACGCTGGAAAGCATGGACCACTTCCTGCTTCATTGTCCCTTTAACGTAGGGGTCTACAACCGGGTGGGCGCTTCCATCGGCTGGAGTCAACTTGCCGGCCTTACCTATCCAGAGTGGGCTTATGGGGCATTCAGGACCCTCGGTGGCCGAGATCGGGGCACTTTATTTTTAGTCAGCTTAGTGGTTAAGTATCACACGTGGAATGCCCGGTGTTTAGTGTCCACCCAGCAGAAAGTCCTCTCCGAGGTGGAGGTCTGTAGGAACATCACCGGTGACCTCGGGAAGATCAGGTCTTTGGAGTATGGCAGTCTTGGTACCAGTAGGGCTTCTCTCCTATGGAGAGGGTTTTCTTTTCATGTGCCCTAGGTACTAGACCTTTTTGGTAGAGTACCTTTATTTTGGTTAGGGACAGGCATACAGGGATAGAGATAGGGTGATAGTAGGGTCAGTTTTAATGAAGGGATAGAATTAGGGAGAATAGTAGGGGGAATTAGGGAAAGAGTTTAAATTTCTTCAGTGTATCAGATCTGCCATCCTTCTCCCTGGTGGTGGGCTGTTGCATGTGCACCATAGCTTTTTGTTTTGTTTACAGCTGATATGGTATGAAGGGCTTACAGGCACTGAACTTGGGCCTAAATTGGGTTGTGGTCTTGTATATAAGGTTGTATTTAGTTGGTTGGTTGGAGTGCTAGGTGGGGAGGGGGTGTTTTTTTTTTTTTTTTCTCCTTAGGGGATCTGACATGGGTCAGTTAAGGACTGGACTTAAGAACTGTATGAACGGTTATGGACTGACCCATATACAGGAGGGGTGGTGTGGGAGAGGGCACAGTTTTAGTGTAGGATTTATTTTAGGGTTTTTGTAGGTATTTTTGTGAGGCACATTTATTATATTTGTATGTATACTGTGCTATGTTTATTGTTTTATATTATTTATTTGTTGGTATAGTGTGTCATGTATTTTGTTTTATATTGTTGCATTAGCCATAAGAAAAGGGCAGTCGGACCAGTTGTAGTTCTGTATTATTATTATTATTATTATTATTATATGTAGGTGTTTTTGTCTGTGTATATATAACTTATTTAAAAAACGTTTTTTTTTTTATTTTATTTTTTTATTATGTATATATATATATATATATATATATATATATATGTATATATATATATATATATGTATATATATATATATATATGTATATATATATATATATATATATATATATTTTATTTTTTTTATATATAGGAAATTATAATTTTTTTTTTTTTTGATAAGCCAAGTTGTGCTGTTGTTATGTTCATTCTCAATATGTGTGTGTGTGTGTGTGTGTTTGTTAGTTTTGGAGATTATGCGTGTGTTATGTTTTCTGTTGCTTGATTTATTTATTTATTTATTTATTTTTCCCAAGTATGGATCATTTTGAGTTATAGCCAGGTGGTGCTGAATTTTATGTTGGTTTATTTATTTCATTTAATTAGCCAAGTTGAGCTAATTTAATTTTTGTATTTTTTTTTTTTTTTTTTTTATAATTTTTTTTTATTTTTATTTTTTAAATTTTTTTTTTTTTTTTTTTTTTATTTTTTTTTATTATTATTATTATTATTATTATTATTATTATTATTATTTTTAATGTTATGTGTGTGAGTGTGAATTTCATAGTTTGCTTAGGTGTATAGGTATAGTATAGTTGTAGTTTATTAAAGCTGGGCTGGCCGGTTAGGCAGGGTTTTATTTTATTTTGCATTTCTGTTGTAGCTGGTTAAGCTTGTTTTGTGTTTTTGTTTTTTGGAATTGTTTTGTATTTTTATAATAAAAAAGAGTGTCAGCACAGAGCACTGTGGTCAGACAGAAAAGAAATTAAAAATAAATGAACTTACTGTGAATCGCTTATACAGCAGCTAATAAGTACTGGAAGGATTAAGATTTTTAAATAGAATTCATTTCCAAATCTGTTTAACTTTGTAGCACCAGTTGATTAAAAAAATGTTTTCCAGTAGAGTACCCCTTTGAGCAGTGGTGAGGTTATGCTGGGAGTTGTAGTTTCACTCACCATAACTGTAGAACTGACAAGCAACTACAGCTCTGATAGGACATAGAGAGGAGAATGTACAATGATATCAGTGACTACAGGTGACGTCTTCTCTATAGTGAGGAGAATACACAATGATATCAGTGACTACAGGTGACGTTTTCTCTATAGTCTTCCCTTATCTAATTCAGATGTTACATACCGCCAGGACTTGTTCCAGCTATATCTTCTCTCTGTAGAATGTGACGCCTAGACGTCTCCTCACTATGTCAGCGCATTCTCATCCTCTATATGAAAACAAGTATTATTATAAACCTGCCAGACACTGTATCCTCTAAATATAATACTACTATACACTATACTCTTTGATTATAAACCTTCCATACACCCTACCCACTGAATATACTACCACACACTGTACATTCTGAATATAATACCAACACATACTGTACCCTCTGAATGTAAATCTGCCACATACTGTACCCCTGAATATAATACTGCCACACACTGTACCCTCTGAATATAATACTACCACCCACTGCGCCCTCTGAATATAACACTACCACAAACTGCGCCCTCTGAATATAACGTTGCCATACAGTGCACCCTCTGAATATAATACCACAACCACAGTAACACCCCTCAACATCCGTTAGCTGATGCTATTACCACGGGAGGGGGGTGTGGTGGTGTTGCTAGTATCTGCTGATGGAGGTGCTACTGCTGGGGGGGGGGGTGTTGCTGGTGGATGATGAGGGTGCTACTGCCAGGGAGGAGCATTAGGTTGGCCGCAGTTCCCCCACTTTAGGTAGGCAGCAGTTCCCCCACATTAGGTAGCATATTTTCCCCACATTAGGTAGCATAGATTCCCCACATTTTGTACCAGTTCCCCCACATTAGGTAGGTACCAGTTACCCCACATTAGGTAGCAATTTCCCCACATTAGGTAGCACAGATTCCCCACATTAGGTAGCAATTTCCCCACATTAGGTAGCACAGATTCCCCACATTAGGTATCAGTTTCCCCACATTAGGTAGCATAGATTCCCCACATTCAGTAGCACAGATTCCCCACATTAGGTAGCAATTTCCCCACATTAGGTAGCACAGATTCCCCACATTAGGTAGCAGTTTCCCCACATTAGGTAGTATAGACTCCCCACATTAGGTAGCATAGACTCCGCACATTTGGTAGTAGTTTCCCCACATTAGGCAGCAGGTTCCCTTGCAGGTTCCCCACAATGGGTCAAAGTCTCCCCACATTAGATCGCTGGTTCAACCCCCCCCCCCCCACAAAAAAACACATACAACACAGAGAGACACACAAACGCACACACAGTCAGAGAGACACACACTTACAGACAGACACACACACAGTCACACACACAGAGTCACACACACACAGAGTCACACACACACAGAGTCACACAAACACACACACAGAGTCACACAAACACACACACAGTCACACACACAGAGAGTCACACAAACACACACACACACAGAGTCACACACACAGAGAGTCACACACACACAAAGTCACACAGTCACACACACACACAGAGTCACACACACACAGAGTCACACAGTCGCACACAAAGAGTCACACAAACACACACACAGAGTCACACAGACACACACACAGAGAGTCACACACACAGAGTCACACAGTCACACACACAGAGTCACACAAACACACACACAGTCACACACACAGAGAGTCACACAAACACACACACAGTCACACACACAGAGAGTCACACACACAGAGTCACACAGTCACACACACAGAGTCACATACACACACAGAGTCACAAACACACACACACACAGATAGTGACAGAGAGACAGACACACACACTCACCCATCCAGCACAGCGATCCTTCTCTCCGGGCGCCCTGCGAGTGACGTCAGCTTAGTGGTTAAGTATCACACGTGGAATGCCCGGTGTTTAGTGTCCACCCAGCAGAAAGTCCTCTCCGAGGTGGAGGTCTGTAGGAACATCACCGGTGACCTCGGGAAGATCAGGTCTTTGGAGTATGGCAGTCTTGGTACCAGTAGGGCTTCTCTCCTATGGAGAGGGTTTTCTTTTCATGTGCCCTAGGTACTAGACCTTTTTGGTAGAGTACCTTTATTTTGGTTAGGGACAGGCATACAGGGATAGAGATAGGGTGATAGTAGGGTCAGTTTTAATGAAGGGATAGAATTAGGGAGAATAGTAGGGGGAATTAGGGAAAGAGTTTAAATTTCTTCAGTGTATCAGATCTGCCATCCTTCTCCCTGGTGGTGGGCTGTTGCATGTGCACCATAGCTTTTTGTTTTGTTTACAGCTGATATGGTATGAAGGGCTTACAGGCACTGAACTTGGGCCTAAATTGGGTTGTGGTCTTGTATATAAGGTTGTATTTAGTTGGTTGGTTGGAGTGCTAGGTGGGGAGGGGGTGTTTTTTTTTTTTTTTTCTCCTTAGGGGATCTGACATGGGTCAGTTAAGGACTGGACTTAAGAACTGTATGAACGGTTATGGACTGACCCATATACAGGAGGGGTGGTGTGGGAGAGGGCACAGTTTTAGTGTAGGATTTATTTTAGGGTTTTTGTAGGTATTTTTGTGAGGCACATTTATTATATTTGTATGTATACTGTGCTATGTTTATTGTTTTATATTATTTATTTGTTGGTATAGTGTGTCATGTATTTTGTTTTATATTGTTGCATTAGCCATAAGAAAAGGGCAGTCGGACCAGTTGTAGTTCTGTATTATTATTATTATTATTATTATTATTATATGTAGGTGTTTTTGTCTGTGTATATATAACTTATTTAAAAAACGTTTTTTTTTTTATTTTATTTTTTTATTATGTATATATATATATATATATATATATATATGTATATATATATATATATGTATATATATATATATATATATATGTATATATATATATATATATATATATATATATATATATATATATTTTATTTTTTTTATATATAGGAAATTATAATTTTTTTTTTTTTGATAAGCCAAGTTGTGCTGTTGTTATGTTCATTCTCAATATGTGTGTGTGTGTGTGTGTGTTTGTTAGTTTTGGAGATTATGCGTGTGTTATGTTTTCTGTTGCTTGATTTATTTATTTATTTATTTTTCCCAAGTATGGATCATTTTGAGTTATAGCCAGGTGGTGCTGAATTTTATGTTGGTTTATTTATTTCATTTAATTAGCCAAGTTGAGCTAATTTAATTTTTGTATTTTTTTTTTTTTTTTTTTATAATTTTTTTTTATTTTTATTTTTTTAAATTTTTTTTTTTATTTTTTTTTTTTTTATTATTATTATTATTATTATTATTATTATTATTATTATTTTTAATGTTATGTGTGTGAGTGTGAATTTCATAGTTTGCTTAGGTGTATAGGTATAGTATAGTTGTAGTTTATTAAAGCTGGGCTGGCCGGTTAGGCAGGGTTTTATTTTATTTTGCATTTCTGTTGTAGCTGGTTAAGCTTGTTTTGTGTTTTTGTTTTTTGGAATTGTTTTGTATTTTTATAATAAAAAAGAGTGTCAGCACAGAGCACTGTGGTCAGACAGAAAAGAAATTAAAAATAAATGAACTTACTGTGAATCGCTTATACAGCAGCTAATAAGTACTGGAAGGATTAAGATTTTTAAATAGAATTCATTTCCAAATCTGTTTAACTTTGTAGCACCAGTTGATTAAAAAAATGTTTTCCAGTAGAGTACCCCTTTGAGCAGTGGTGAGGTTATGCTGGGAGTTGTAGTTTCACTCACCATAACTGTAGAACTGACAAGCAACTACAGCTCTGATAGGACATAGAGAGGAGAATGTACAATGATATCAGTGACTACAGGTGACGTCTTCTCTATAGTGAGGAGAATACACAATGATATCAGTGACTACAGGTGACGTTTTCTCTATAGTCTTCCCTTATCTAATTCAGATGTTACATACCGCCAGGACTTGTTCCAGCTATATCTTCTCTCTGTAGAATGTGACGCCTAGACGTCTCCTCACTATGTCAGCGCATTCTCATCCTCTATATGAAAACAAGTATTATTATAAACCTGCCAGACACTGTATCCTCTAAATATAATACTACTATACACTATACTCTTTGATTATAAACCTTCCATACACCCTACCCACTGAATATACTACCACACACTGTACATTCTGAATATAATACCAACACATACTGTACCCTCTGAATGTAAATCTGCCACATACTGTACCCCTGAATATAATACTGCCACACACTGTACCCTCTGAATATAATACTACCACCCACTGCGCCCTCTGAATATAACACTACCACAAACTGCGCCCTCTGAATATAACGTTGCCATACAGTGCACCCTCTGAATATAATACCACAACCACAGTAACACCCCTCAACATCCGTTAGCTGATGCTATTACCACGGGAGGGGGGTGTGGTGGTGTTGCTAGTATCTGCTGATGGAGGTGCTACTGCTGGGGGGGGGGGTGTTGCTGGTGGATGATGAGGGTGCTACTGCCAGGGAGGAGCATTAGGTTGGCCGCAGTTCCCCCACTTTAGGTAGGCAGCAGTTCCCCCACATTAGGCAGCATATTTTCCCCACATTAGGTAGCATAGATTCCCCACATTTTGTACCAGTTCCCCCACATTAGGTAGGTACCAGTTACCCCACATTAGGTAGCAATTTCCCCACATTAGGTAGCACAGATTCCCCACATTAGGTAGCAATTTCCCCACATTAGGTAGCACAGATTCCCCACATTAGGTATCAGTTTCCCCACATTAGGTAGCATAGATTCCCCACATTCAGTAGCACAGATTCCCCACATTAGGTAGCAATTTCCCCACATTAGGTAGCACAGATTCCCCACATTAGGTAGCAGTTTCCCCACATTAGGTAGTATAGACTCCCCACATTAGGTAGCATAGACTCCGCACATTTGGTAGTAGTTTCCCCACATTAGGCAGCAGGTTCCCTTGCAGGTTCCCCACAATGGGTCAAAGTCTCCCCACATTAGATCGCTGGTTCAACCCCCCCCCCCCCCCACAAAAAAACACATACAACACAGAGAGACACACAAACGCACACACAGTCAGAGAGACACACACTTACAGACAGACACACACACAGTCACACACACAGAGTCACACACACACAGAGTCACACACACACAGAGTCACACAAACACACACACAGAGTCACACAAACACACACACAGTCACACACACAGAGAGTCACACAAACACACACACACAGAGTCACACACACAGAGAGTCACACACACACAAAGTCACACAGTCACACACACACACAGAGTCACACACACACAGAGTCACACAGTCGCACACAAAGAGTCACACAAACACACACACAGAGTCACACAGACACACACACAGAGAGTCACACACACAGAGTCACACAGTCACACACACAGAGTCACACAAACACACACACAGTCACACACACAGAGAGTCACACAAACACACACACAGTCACACACACAGAGAGTCACACACACAGAGTCACACAGTCACACACACAGAGTCACATACACACACAGAGTCACAAACACACACACACACAGATAGTGACAGAGAGACAGACACACACACTCACCCATCCAGCACAGCGATCCTTCTCTCCGGGCGCCCTGCGAGTGACGTCACTGACGTCCTCCTGCGTGGCCATGCGCTGGGATGTCAGGCCGACGCAACCAAAGACGTGGGAGCGGGCACAGTGCTGATGAAGGCGAGGGGGGTGATGACGGCCGGGTGCACAGTGCAGGTGAAGGCCGGGGGGGGTCGAGGGATGCTGACGGACGGGCGCACAGCGCAGAGGAAGGCCGGGGGGTGCTGACGGACGGGCGCACCGCACACACAGCGCAGGTGAAGGCCGGGGGGGGGGGGGTGCTGACGGACGGTAGGCCGGTCTGGCACAGATGGGGGGTGTCGGTGTAGCTGGGGAGGGGGGGTTGGATGCTGCGGAGTGTCTTGGTGTCACCCCATTAGGTTGGTGTCACCCGGTGCGGGCCGCACACCCCGCACCCGGGTCGCAACAACACTGGTCTTTAGTGCTTAACCTCTTATATTTCTCAATTTTTGCACTTTAGTTTTTTCCTCCTCACCTTCTAAAAATCATAACACTTTCAATATTCCACCTACGGATCCATATAGGGGATTTTTTGTGCCACCAATTTTACTTTGCAGTGACATCAATAATTTTATCACAAAATCTACGGCGAAACCAGAAAAAAAAAAAGTGGCACAAAATTGAAAAAATAAACCCACCATTTTGTAACTTTTTGGGGCTTCCGGTTCTACGCAGAGCCCGTTTCAGTAAAAATGACAGCTTATCTTTATTCTCTAGGTCCATATGATTAAAATGATACCCTAATTATATAGGTTTGATTTTGATTTACTTCTGTTAAAAAATAATAACTGGTTGCACGAAAATTAGTATGTTTTAACCCCTTAAGGACTGAGCGATTTTACGTTTTTGCATTTTTTTCTTTTTTTTTTCCTCCTTGCCTTTAAAAAATCATAACCCTTTCAATTTTGCACCTAAAAATCTGTATTATGGCTTATTTTTTGCGCCACCAATTCTACTTTACAGTGACATTAGTCATTTTACTGAAAAATCCACGTCGAAACGGAAAAAAAATTCATTGTGCGACAAACTTGAAGAAAAAATGCCATTTTATTAATTTTGGGGGCTTCCGTTTCTATGCAGTACACTTTTCGGTAAAATGACACCATATCTTTATTCTGTAGGTCCATACGGTTAAAATGATACCCTACTTGTATAGGTTTGATTTTGTATTACTTCAGATAAAAATCATAAATACATACAGGAAAATTTATACGTTTAAAATTGTAATTTTCTGAGCCCTATAACTTTTTTATTTTCCTGTCTTCAGGGCGCTATGAGGGCTCAATTTTTGCGCCGTTTTTAGTGGTACCATTTTTGTTCTGATCAGACTTTTTGATCACTTTTTATTCACTTTTTTGTGGTATAAAAAGTGATCAAAAATGCGCAATTTTGGACTTTTGAATTTTTTTGCGCGTATGCCATTGAACGTGCGGTTTTAAAAGCGGTATATTTTTATAATTCGGACATTTCCACACGCGTTGATGCCACATATGTTTATTTTTATTTACACTGTTTTATTTTGTTACTAGGAAATGCCAGGTGATTTAAACTTTTAATTCAGAAGGGAATACCTGTAAGGGTTACCTTTTTTTTTTACACTTTTTTTTTGCGAGCGCAAAGCTCCTATAGGGACCTATGAGCTTGCAATGGCAGATTGCATACACAGATTGTTGCCTTGCCGTTGCATGGCAACAAGCTGTGTAATCGGCGGTTGAATGCTCCAGCCTGTAACTCAGGAATGGAGCCATCAATCAGAGCAGGGACGGCGACAGAAGAAGGTAGGGACCTTCTTCTCTCCGGGTAGCTGATCGGGGCATCATGATTTTATCACGATTACCCCGATCAGCCCGACTGAGCATCCGGGAAGCATTTACTTTCACTTTCGATGCGGCGCTCAGCTTTAAGCGCCGCATCGGAAGGGTTAATAGCGTGTGGCCGAACGATCGCGGCCGCGCGCTATTAGCCGCGGGTCCTGGCTGTGAATAGGCGCCGGGACCATCCCGCTGGGACCCCACGTTATAGACAGGGACCGGACTTAGGACGTACTCATACGTCCTAAGTCGTTAAGGGGTTAAGATGTCCTCTTCTGACCCCTATAACTTTATATTTTTCTGTATACCGGGATGTGTGAAGGCTAATTTTTTGCGTTGTTATCTGTAGTATTTATCGGTACCATTTTTGTTTTGATGGGACTTTTTGATCGCTTTTAAAAAAAAATCTTTAGGAGAAACAGGCTCCTCCACAGTGGATCACTTCCCCGGACAAAGGCTGTCCGAGCATGCTGGGAGTTGTAGTTTTACAACAGCTGGAGGCACATAGGTTAGGAAACACTGTTATTGCAGAGTCCATACCTTGACAGGGGAGGGGGGGGGGGGGGCAACACACTATTAGGCAGGTGGTTTTAATACTATGGCTGCTGAGTATGCATATACTGTATCTATGTATATGTGTTATTTTTCTTCCCTAAAGATGAACATTGCATATGCCTGCTCCTTTTCTGTGTGGTCTTTTTTTTCAGTACATACATTTTCTTTACTGCTCAGACTTGCCGTTCCCGAAAGCTGCACGATTGTTGACACGTCAAATAACGGCACCTTGGGGAACAACAGTATAAATGGAATACAATAGATGCCATCATTTTCATTTTAAGTACCTTTACCCTACTGTGCAAACCCTGATAAGAAGCTTTTTGCAGTGTTATGTTTGCAAGTGTGCAGCGACTAAATTACTACACGCAGCCGAGGCCACAGTTTAGAGAAATACGCAGTTGCCCTTGAAAATACGACCGATAGCCAAAATGTCTGAGATTATGTTACTATAAGTAAATGTTGTTGTTCATAAACATCGAGTGAAAAATACGTTGGTGGTTTCTCTGGTTGTAATGATATAGTTGGACGTTTCAGTGTTTGTTCCACTAACAGATTTACATGCTTTTTCCTCCGAGCAATGCTTTGTTTAGATGTTGAACTTGCGGGCAGAATTTTTTCACAGACATTAAATTAACAAAGAAATCTGGAAATTGGAGACCTTCTTGCACCTAATACAAAAACATTAGTGCTTTTGAGGTTTTGCCATTGCCACTTCATTCGTCATAGGCCTGTTTAGTCGGTAAAAAAGGATTTCGTCTTTTTTCTATTATATATTTCACACGTATAACATACAAAGGATGAACAAACAATAAAGAATAAAACTTATTCTTAATAAATCCACAAAAATAAATAAATAAAGAGTAAAGAAACTAGCACCTAAAAAAAGGAAAAAAAGAGTAAAAGACACATAAAATCAAACAGGGATTGAGCTCTGGATATGATATAGTAGGTTTAACAAGAACATGAGAGACAGTTGTTGCAGTAATATGGAGCAGGCATCCTTTTCCTCTGGATTCAATAAAAAGTCACCAAATTTATCCTGGAGATGTGTAACAGGGAGAATCTATGGAGACTGGAAAAGTAGATGTCATCCTGTACATTGTAAAAGGGGATTTGGAAAGAGGGTATGATTTCCAGTGCGTAGAACTTGTTCCAAGTTAAAAACAAAATTTCCCTTAAAAATACAGTTGCATGTATAATAGAAGGTGCATAAGTTTGCAGTTTAGCTCAGTAGATCCAGGCAAATAGCAGCAAACAGCAGCCAGAGACAGGGACATTACAGTCAGGTTTAAGTTGAGCTTCTACTGTTATTTGGAATGGGTGATACAGGGGCTGGAGCATTGTGACATCAAGGCCCTACATGGTGGCGGTCAAACCCCCTCCCATAGACTTGCATTAAGGGGGAATGGCCGTGATGTCAGGGGGTGCTGAGCCGTCACGTCATGATGCTCCGGCCACTGTATTGCCCGTCATTACGCACAGAGCGAGTTTGCTCTGTGCAGTGATGACAGCGGGGTGCTGCAGTCAAGATCATGGGGGTCCCCAGCAGCGGGACCCCCGCGATCATACATCTTATGCCCTATCCTTTGGATGGGGGAAAATATGTCTAAGAGCGGAGTACCCCTTTAACTCCTTTAGGACTTACGCCCTGAGTCCGTTCCCATTCTATAATGCGGAGTCACAGCGTGCCGGGACCTGTGGCTAATAGCAAGCGGCACTGATTGCGGTGCTGTGCGCTATTAACCCTTTAGACGCAGCATTTAAAGTTGATCGCCATGTCTAAAGTGAAACTAAACGGCTGCCGGTTATCTCAGGGGGCTGTTCGGGATCGCCATGGCATCCTGAACAGCTGTAGGACATCAGGAGGGTCCCCTTACCTGCCTCGTGTCCGATCGCCGAATGACTGCTCAGTGCCTGAGATCCAGGCATGAGCATTCAAGCGGCAGAATCATCGATCAATTGTTTCCAATGAGAAACCATTGATTAATGTAAAAGATCAGTGTGTGCAGTGTTATAGTCCCCTATGGGGGCTATAACATTGCAAAAAAAAAGTGAAAAAGAAAAGTTAATAAAGATAATTTAACGCCTTCCCTAATAAAAGTTTGAATCAACCCCCTTTTCCCATAAAAAAAAAAAACTGTGTAAATAAAAATAAACATATGTAGTATCACCGTATGTGGAAATGTCCGAATTATAAAAATATATCATTAATTAATCCAAACGGTCAATGGCGTACGCGTAAAAAATGTGCAAAGTCCAAAATAGCGCATTTTTGGTCACTTTTTATATAATGTAAAAATGAATAAAAAGCGATCAAAAGTCAGATCAATACAAAAATGGTACCGCTAAAAACTTCAGATCACAGCGCAAAAAATGAGCCCTCGTACGGCCCATACGCGGAAAAATAAAGAAAGTTATAGGGGTCAGAAGATGGCAATTTTAAAAGTATACATTTTCCTGCATGTGGTTATGATTTTTTCCCAGAAGTACGACAAAATCAAACCTATATAAGTAGGGTATCATTTTAATTATATGGACCTACAGAAAAAAATGTACTGCTTAGAAACGGAAGCACCTAAAAGCTACAAAATGGCGTTTTTTTCTTAAATTTGGTCGCACAATGATTTTTTTTCCGTTTTTCTTCAAAGTATTTTGAGTAAAATGACTGATGTCATTACAAAGTAGAATTGGTGGTGCAAAAAATAAGCTATAATATGGATTTTTAGGTGCAAAATGGAAAGGGTTATGATTTTTAAAAGTTAAGGAGGAAAAAACAAAAGTGCAAAAATTGAAAAATGCTCAGTCCTTAAGGGGTTAAGGAAAAACTACTAAAGGTGGGTGTTCCACATTATTAAGCACAGCACCATTTTTAAGAAATATGGGGAAGAAAAAGGCTTTCTCTTCCGCCGGAAAGAGTAAAATAGTTCAATGCCTTGGACAAGGTATGGAAAAATTTTATATTTCATAAAACTTAAGCATGATCAATGCACTGTTAAGAGATTTGTGGCTTATTCAGAGCAGAGAGGGGTTTGTGCAGATAAAGGCACACTTAGGAAGATTTCTGCCAGATCCATGCATCGGATCAAGAGAGCAGCTGTTAAAATACCATTACATAGCATCAAACAGATATTTGAAGCTGCCGGTGCCTCTGGAGTCCCACGGACATCAAGGTGTAGAGTCCTCCAGAGTCTTGCAACTGTGCATAAACCTTCTATTCGGCCACCACTAACCAATGCTCACAAGCAGAAACGGCTGCTTTGGGCAGATAAATACATGAAGACTAATTTTCAAACAGTCACTGATGAGTGCGTACAACCCTGGATGGTCAAGATGGATGGAGTAGTGGATGGTTGGTGGATGGCCACCCTGTTCCCACAAGGCTGCGACCTTAGCAAAGCGGTGGTGGAGTCACGTTTTGGGCCAGAATCATGGGAAGATAGCTGGTCGGCCCCTTTAGGGTCCCTGTAGGTGTAAAGATGACCTCTGCAAAGTATGTGGAGTTTCTGACTGACCACTTTCTTCCCTGGTAAGTAAGGCAGAACTATGTTTTCCGTAATAAAATCATCTTCATGCATGACAATGCACCATCTCATGCTGCAAAGAATACCTCTGCAGCAATGGCTGCTATGAAGTTAAAAGGAGAGAAAGTCATGGTGTGGCCTCCATCCTCCCCTGACCTCAATCCTATATGGAACTTTTGGAGCATCCTCAAGCAAAAGATCTATGAGGGTGGCAGGCAGTTTGCATCCAAACAGCAGATCTGGGAGGCTATTCTGACATCCTGCAAACAAATTCAAGCAGAAACTGTCCAAAATAATAAGTTCAATGGATGCAAGACTTGTAAAACTGCTATAAAATAAGGGGTCCTATGTTAAAATGTAAACATGTTTAAAAAGTTAAAATGTTGTTAAAAGTTTGAGTGAAATAGCTTTTGATTTCAGTAAATATTCTGCAAACACAACAAATGACAATTTTCAGTTCTTTACAACCTATAAAGTGCTTTGAAACTTACTATGTGTAATAATTTGGAACAGTGCATTGTAAGTTTTTTTATGTTTAAAAAAAATACTGTTATCATTAGGAGGTTTGTTCAATAAAATTTGAATTGTTCTCTTAATAGTTGATAACATGATAATTATGCTGACTGCTATTTACATCAATTATTTAGGTAAATGAGAAAAATATAATTTGCATAATAATTTGGAACAAGGTGTATAGCTGATTGCGTTACTCGGCTGATTATAGATCAGCCGAGTAACGCAATACCCGGACAATACTAAAAAGAGTGTAGAGAGGGAGGAAACATAAACTGTCCATAGGCAATAATTCCTGTGTAATGACCCAGTACAGGGCATGGTCCTGTACTACCTTTAGGCCCTGTCAGGTTGAGACCCTCAGTGACCTGGGGGCTCCCCTGCATGGTCTTACCCTGTTGTTTCCAGAGTGTTGTGTATACTGCTTTCATGCCTAATGTATAGATAGTACAAATGACCTATGGGAGATCTTAAGGACCTGTGTAAGTCTGTCACATGTTATGTTATGCAGTCACATGATTTGTTGTCACATGTTCTCCCAGAGAGCACCAGCTTAACCTATGACCCGCAGCTTGACCAATGGGTCCAGCCCCCCACTATATAAAGGGGCGGCCATTACAATTCACTCTCTTAGCACTTGTGCTACCTAACTATGCACAGCAAACACCAGAGATCTCAGTGCAAGTGATCAGCATCTGGAAGACCCCAAAAGCTACAGTCATTCCAGTAAGTCTCACGTCTATGTCTGCTGTCACTGAAACTAGGCAAGTACTGCATATAGTCAAGTCCAATCTCGAGTCAAGTTAATTATATATAAATAAAAATAATTAATTAAGTATAGTGGTCCAGCAAGCTGCAAGGTCCTTCTGGGTTCCTGGAAAACCTCTCTGGGATTCTGACCTAGCTGTAAAGATAATTCCATCATCGTAAACTCAGTAAAGCCTCCATTAAACCATACCTGGTTGTGGACTCTCCTTTCACTACTAGGGATTGGAATAGCGGAGATACAGTTCATGTGGTTCCGGTACCAAAAAACACTCTGGCGTCACGAACACTAGGGGTTAATAAGATCTTGCCCCCGAGGTTAATACCATTTGATCCCACCACCTACACCGCCACACCAGTGGTCCCACCATACACCGGTGGTCCCCCACACCTGGATCTAAAGAAATATGTTAATGTAATGTTTGGGGCTGCAATGGTTAATTGATATTATCAATAAAAATCGATAACAGGATTCATCGAGCTCTGATTCATTGTTAATAAAAAAAAAAAACGAGTTATAAATGTTATTACTCAAGCGTTATGACAATTTTAACAAATTTATTGGGTCAGCGCTGCACTTCTGCAAGCGGCATTGCACTTAGCCCGCTCCCCGGCCAGCTCTCAGTGCAGGAATATAAAGTTACAGTGCTGTGATGTCATATTCTCCGCCGAGCGCACCAATTGACCATTTAGAGCTCCTGGTGGGGAATATGAAATCACTGCACAGTAACTTCATATTCCCTTCTCGGAACCAACCAGGGGCCGGAGCACTGTGCCTCCCTCAGCTCCATTTGAGGTATTGAGGTACAGGCACCATCAGTTAGGGCATAATGCAATCTAAGAGAAGATCCTTTTCCTTACTTTGCTGGTCTTAGATGATTGATGTACAGGGCTCCCTGCTGGAAGCAGGTCAGAGACAAGGAGGAGGCGTGCCGCTGCAAGAGTCTGCCGGCCCCTCCCAACTTCACAATCTGCAGGCAAAGTGAGGAAAGGGACCCTCTCTTAGCTCGTCTTATGCCCTAGCTGATAGTTTTGATTTTAATGCTAAGTCAGTGTTTCTCAACCAGTGTTCCTCCAGCTGTTGCAAAACTAAAAGTTTCAGATCGTTGGGGGGGTCCAACCGCTGGAGCCCCCTACGATCTCCCCTACAGGGCCACGGCAGTCAGCGGCAGGAGGGCATGTCCAACCACCCCATGACGAGGTGGCCGACTCGCCCCCAATACATCTCTATAGGAGAGCTGGAGCGCTGCATTTGGCTCTGCCATAGAGATGTATTGAGGGGCATATCTGCTGCCGAGTCATGCGGTGGTCATCACGCGCTATTTCGGCAAAGAGCCAGGGGCCCTGTATGGGAGATCGCACGGGGGCCCCAGCGGTCGGACTCCCGTGATCTGAAACAGATCCCGTATCCTTAGGGTAGAGGATAAGTTTTCATATCCCGGAGTACTCCTTTAATCCTTTGTTGCAGCCCTAATCATGTAAGGTTTTCTGTATCATTAGTTAACGCTACAGAATTGGGGACTGACTGCACTTGGCTCCCATGAATGGATACACATGAACTTCAATGTAAATCCTCACACACATTATTATAATCTGGTTTTAATACCTCCTTTATTTGTGTCATATACGGAAGGTTATGCACTTGTCGTGTTTTCGCACAAGTCTGTGGTTCTGTCTTTTGCGGCCTTTCCGCCCTTTTGATGTCAGCTGTGGGATGTTAAGATTACATTTGTAAAGCTAATATATTCATGTAAAATTATGAAGTGTTGCAGCTGGTGTAAGATGTGAAATAAAGGAGTATTTTCCTAGTTCTGCCGCTACGCTGTAATTTATGCTGGTGAGTTATATGGCAACTTTACGGCAAGATGTTTTATTATATTAGGTGGGAGGTTATTATGTTGGATACTTACGCATACATGTTGCTGTGAATGTATTGCTGCTAAATGATGCATGTCGCCATCATAATTCAATATGAAAATATAGAAATAATATTTTATTACAGGTTAGCTTTTAAAAATTTGAATTTAAAGATTAAACATTAAGTAATCAAAACTTAAAGTTTTCCCGGGCTAAAATTATTGATAATCTATTCTCAGGATAGGTCATCAATATCAGATCGGTAGGGTGTTGACAGCTACTTTCCAGAGCCATGGTGCTAGTATACAAAGAGCAGAGCTGGAAGGAGGCAGCCATGTCTTGGGTTGGGACAGCTGTCACGCCCCCTCCCATAGACTTGCATTGAGGGAGTGGGGCGTAATGTCATGAGGGGGGCGGGGCTATTACTTCACAAGCTCACGGGGCCAGCCCCAGCGTTCTTAACAGTTTGTTACAAACGTAGAACAGTGGAGTACCCCTTTAAGTCATACAAATTAACATGTACCGTATTTTTCGCCGTATAAGATGCACTTTTTCTTCTGGGGGGGAAAAGTTGGTGCGTCTTATAAGGCGAATACACACCTATCGGGTCGGTCCCTGCGGCCATCAACGGCCGGGACCCGCGGCTAATATAGGATATCACCGATCGCGGTGATGCCCTGTATTAACCCTTCAGACGCGGCGATCAAAGCTGACCGCCGCGTCTGAAGCGAAAGTGACACTAACCCGGCCGCGGCATCCCGAACAGCTTACAGGACACCAGGAGGGACCTTACCTGCCTCCTCGGTGTCTGCTCCGTGACGAGATCCCCTGCATGGCGGCACTCTCCTTCAACGTCATCACGTCGTCGCGTACGCCGTCCCGTCATCCAATAGGAGCGGCGTGCGTAGCGACGTGATGACGGCGACGTGATGACGGCGACGTGATGACGGCGACGGAGAGCGCGGATCCCAGGGAAGAAGATGTCCGAAGCGTCGAGGACACCCCGAGGACGCGGCGACAGTGATGGAGCGACATCCAGGGCAGCAGTGACGGGTTCGGAGTGGCGGGGACACGTGAGTATTACCTCTTATCCAGTGGTCTTCAACCTGCGGACCTCCAGATGTTGCAAAACTACAACTCCCAGCATGCTCAGACAGCCAACGGCTGTCCGGGCATGCTGGGAGTTGTAGTTTTGCAACATCTGGAGGTCCACAGGTTGAAGATCACTGTTGGGTGCAGAATCTTTTTTTTCTAGATTTTGCACCTTTAAAATTGGGTGCGTCTTATATGCCGGTGCGTCCTATAGGGTGAAAAATACGGGATACCACATCAGGGGCGGACACTAGAGATGAGCGAATTTACAGTAAATTCGATTTGTCACGAACTTCTCGTCTCGGCAGTTGATGACTTTTCCTGCATAAATTAGTTCAGCTTTCAGGTGCTCCCGTGTGGCTGGAAAAGGTGGATACAGTCCTAGGAGACTCTTTCCTAGGACTGTGTCCACCTTTTCCAGCCCACCGGAGCACCTGAAAGCTGAACTCATTTATGCAGGATAAGTTATCAACTGCCGAGCCGAGAAGTTTGTGATGTATCAAATTTACTGTAAATTCACTCCTCTCTAGCGGACACAGACAGCATAGCAGCATAGGGCCCCTGTGCAAAGAATGTGCCTGCCCCCCCCCCCCCCCCCATACATCAATTGTTCAGGTGGGAGATAAATATGAGATATAAGATAGATAGATATGAGATAGATAGATAGATAGATATGAGATAGGAGATAGAAAGATATGAAATAGATAGATATATATTAGATAGATAAATAGATAGATAGATAGATAGATGTGAGTTGGATAGATAGATAGATATGAGATAGATGATTGATAGATAGATAGATAGATATGAGATGGATAAAGATAGATAGATAGGTAGATATGAGATAGATAGACAGATAGATATGAGATGGATATGAGATAGATAGATAGATATGAGATGGATATGAGATAGATAGATATGAGATGGATGGATAGATAGATATACAGCAACAGAAGAATGCAGCAGGTCACTGCCAGCACAAGGATATAGGTGAAACATGAAAATGCAGATAAAACATGGAGAGCTATACAGCTATGATGTAATAGATGCAAATGTGAAACTATGAAATAGTGAGGCACTTAGCTCGCAAATTTGTCTCCGCTGGCGGTCAAATAGCTTAGTTGGTATCAACTAAAGTGCTGGCTGACTTATTCTTTGTCTGGATAGATAGATAGATAGATGTGAGATAGATAGAAAGATATTAGATGGATAGATAGATGATAGATAGATAGATAGATAGATAGATAGATAGAAGATATATACAGCAGATACAGTAGATAGATAGATGATAGATGGGACATGGATATCTTTTTACCAACCAGGGTGCCTCCAGGTGTTGCAAAACTAAAAAAACTACAACTCCTGGGCCTTTGGCTGTTGAGGTATGCTGGGAGTTGTAGTTTTGCAACAGCTGGAGGCACCCTGTGGGATGGATAGATCGATAGGTAGATAGATAGTGTTTTCCAACCAGGGTGTCTCCAGCTGTTGCAAAACTACAACTCCCAGCATGCCTGGACTGTAGTTTTGCAACAGCTGGAGGCACCATGGTAGGAAAACACTGATCTATGCCCAGTCAATCTATCTCAGTGTTTACCAACCAGTGTGCCTCCATCTGTTGCAAAACTACAACTCCCAACATGCCCGAACAGTCTTTAGCTGTCCGGAAGTTGTAGTGTTGCAACAGCTGGAGGCTCCCTGGTTGGGAAACACTGCCTTAATGGATTAATGATAAATAAACAAGCAGTGTGTCCACATGTTGTGGCCCCAGTGGGGTCACTTTCCCTCCTCCGGGGTCCACAGGTCACCTACAAGTCACATTACAGGAACAATTTTTTGAAAAATCGTGGCAAAAATTGGGCAGTTTTACTGCGATTTCGAAAAATCGCGATAAAACCGTGCCATTTTTGCCGCAATTTTTCCCAAAAATTGTTCTTGTAATGTGACCTGTCGGTGACCTGTGGACCCCGGAGGAGGGAAAGTGACCCCACTGGGCTGCTACCCCCCAGCCCCAGGTTATACTGCTAGTGAGAAGAGAGGCAGGACAGGGGACATAACTTACCCTCACAGCCGCTGTCCTCCTGGGAGGCCTGTCAGCTCTCGGCCTCCGTCCTCTTCCTGTGCTGGGGCGGAGCCATGAATCAGATACCTTCATCCCTGCGATACTCCCTGTCTCCCTAATGATACCGGTGCATTGCCATAGAATGAAATGCTCTGTCTCCATCACATCCTATTGGCTCACACTTGTCACGTGACATATTTAACCGTCACGCACTGATGCGCACAGCAGTCTCAGTTTGGCTATCACAGGGAGAGGATCTCCTCTCCCTGTGATAGCTGAAGCTGCACGGAGCTCACATGGGCTCTGTGGCCCGATTCAATCGGGCCACAGAAGAGCATATATTTACTCAGCTCATACGGCTCATACATTTACTCTTGTATTACATTTACTGTTTTATAGATCTACAGCGCTATGGGGATCCCTATGCCCGATAGAGCTGTCATCAGTGTGCCTTCCCGTGAGCGCGATAGATCCACAGCGCTATGGGGATCCCTATGCCGATAGTGCTGTCTTCAGCGTGCCTCCCCGCGAGCGAGATAGATCCACAGCGCTATGGGGATCCCTATGCCCGATAGAGCTGTCATCAGTGTGCCTTCCCGTGAGCGCGATAGATCCACAGCGCTATGGGGATCCCTATGCCCGATAGTGCTGTCTTCAGCGTGCCTCCCCGCGAGCGAGATAGATCCACAGCGCTATGGGGATCCCTATGCCCGATAGAGCTGTCATCAGTGTGCCTTCCCGTGAGCGCGATAGATCCACAGCGCTATGGGGATCCCTATGCCCGATAGTGCTGTCTTCAGCGTGCCTCCCCGCGAGCGAGATAGATCCACAGCGCTATGGGGATCCCTATGCCCGATAGCGCTGTCAGCATGCCTCCCGCCAGCGCTAACTACACCCCACGCCCGCAGCTCTACTCCCCGTCCCCCGTTAACGCTCAGGGAGCGGGGAAGAGAAAGTAGAGCATCGGGTGCAGGTAAAGTAGCTCCGTGCAGCTTCAGCTATAACAGGGAGAGGAGATCCTCTCCCTGTGAAAGCCAAACTGAGACTGCTGTGTGCATCAATGCGTGACAGTTAAATATGTCACGTGACAAGTGTGAGCCAATAGGATGTGATGGAGGCAGAGCATTTCATTCTATGGCAAATTTCATTCTATGATAATGCACCGGAGCAGGAGCAGCGCAGGGATTGTAAAAAAAAAATAGCGATTGTCTGAGTGGGAATCGGGACAACTGTCCTGGATCCTCACCAGCTGCACCTCCCTTGGCCAGTGCCTGAGGGCCCATGTGTAGTGGCGGGCCCCTGTGCAGCTGAACATGCTGCACATGGGATTTGTCCACCCATGTACCACATGGTGAACTCTGTATAAACAATACCCAAAAACAATGGTACTATCTGTATCTATAAATACATAATTTTTGTGTGTGTTTTTGTTTCTCAATACATTATATACGGTACATTCAATGGTGCTGCAAACCCTAAAAAATATAAGCTATAAAATCTATGTTGATAGAAAAAAAATGATGGCTTCTGAAAGTTTTGAATGTAAAAAATAAAAGGGAAAAGCTGCCTCCAAAAATTAAAAGGGTTAAAATTATTCCAATTTTTTTAACCTCCTGCATTGTAGAAACTCTAATTCTCAATTACAACAATTATTAGGATTTTTCTCTGGTTGCTATCCCAAGGCTGAAACCTCTATGATTACAATCAACCCCAGGACCCCATCGTAACTCAGCATACAAGTTGTGGTATATAATTACTATAACAGTGTTACATTTTAGCTTCTGGAAATATTTAGAATATTTTTTGCCATTTTTGATAACTGCTGAGCTACATATACTAGCTATTTTATTTGTCTGTTGTCCATTATTGTGTGGGTGGTATGTCAGCTCCCAGCCAGATCTTAAGCGGAGGTCCTTTATGCAGCCATAACTCAGCACATAACCATATTTTATGCTATGTTTTCAGTTCTTATTGTGCAAATAATTGCCATGTGGGTATTTCACAGGTATCATATAGACTGGGTGTTCTCTACAAGTGTTTCCTGTCCGCTACCTCAAATAAGCCAAGTTATAAGCAACTGGGGATTCATGTGTCTTTCCCTTCTCTTTAACTGCGTTGGATCTTTGCCTAAACCCAGTGTCTGTTCCACCTCCCTCATTCCTGGCACTGCTGAAGAGATCAGGTGAACCAGGCTGGGAGCGCACCATGCCGGATTCTCTCTTTACGTTGATAGAGGATACGACACTCTCTGCAAAGCATGGGTGCACTGTTAGGGTCCCAGCCCGTGTAGATTCAAGGAAATAATAACATAGCACTCCACTTGCGGTGAAAATAGTAGTACATTTTATTCTTGCAATCCAAAACTATATGTGACATTTCGGTCAAAAATGACCTTCCTCAGACCAGATTGCTGCAGAGGAGAGGTGAAGTTAAGGAGAAAACGGTATCCTGTGACCGTGTGGCAGGTGAATAGAGATGGCGACAGAAGTCGCATGTGGATCATGTGGATTCTCTCTTTAGTGGCCGCTAGTTATTTTTTAGTGATTGTGTTTTTCAGCATCACAGCAGTATGTCACATGTACCACATGAAAGCTGCTGAAACATCTTGTGGAATTGTATGTCCACATGATATGTCCTGTTTATTCAATGTATATGTAAAAGAAAAAAGCTAGCAACCATAAATAGATGCACACCAATACATGCAAATAATGTAATTGATTTTATTGACATATAGCAAAAAAGTGTACACACACACACACACAATTAAAAACAATTAAAAACAAAGCATATACAGGGTGTAGGAATGTGATCCAAACACCCAACCCCCTAACTCTCACTTATTAGCAAAAACAAGGTGAAGCCCATTCCATATAAATACATAATATATAAAAGCCAGAATGTATAGGGCATATAGAAGCAATAGAACCACCAAAGCATAAAAAATATCAAGGTAAACCTAACATCTAAATAATGACAAGAAAGTGCATGTGAAAGATGAAAAAGTGTCCAGTGCATAGTGTAATCTCATAAATAGAATATCCAGAAAATAAGTAGCATGACACTATAACAATGTATACCTAAAAAATGTGCCAAAACCCAAAAAGTATATATATGTAAATAGTATGGCACAATATGTGGCCGGCCAAAAGATTGTGCTGAAACTGCAACCATATGGCAGCAAAAGTATATTCTACAAATAATGGAAAAAAATGACAATTAAAGTGACTGTGCTGCAGCTAGAGATAAATGGCTATAAGAAATCAATAATAACGTAGTATGGGAGCAACTTCACCGAGAGCGAGGGGGACAGCTCACGCCACGCGTATCGCCACCTGCTACGGAAGCTTCCTCAGGAGTTACTGTCTACTCTCCCAAAAGCAATATATATATATATATATATAAATATATATATATATATATATACATATATATATATATATATATATATATATATATATATGCATATCAATAATGAACATCTGTAGCAATAAGTACAGCTCCTGTTTTCCGCTTGAAATAAGGCAGACCGAAACAGTAGTACGGGCCGGAAGTGTGGCAAGGCTTCAATGACATCCATGTGCATGCGCCAGAAATAGAGCACACCACTCGCTCTGCGCAGCTGGCAGGAAAGGGAGAGGGTGATATAAAGTATTTTCCAATCTGTGAAAAACGCCATACGCATGCGTGAGTCTACGCTATTTGTGTAGACCTAACGTACACTAGGCTAATCGCGCATGCGTATGTCATTTTCCACAGGTTGTAAAAAACTTCATTGCGTCTTTCACAGATTTGTGCAGGCGCGATCCTACGCTAGAACTACTGCGCATGCGCGACATTACGCAATTAGTGTAGCGTATGCTAATAGCATAAACTCGCGCATGCGCATGGCGTTTTTCACAGATTGGACAATACTTTACATCAAGGGCGTTACTCGTCTCCCGGCAAGTGCATTGATGAGGCTCAGTCCGTACATGTGATGCGCATGCACAAAAATAAAGAGCTGCTGCATGTGTGGCAATGGGTCAAACTACTATCTCAATGCCAGGTATATACTTATGTAGATGGTAAGAAACTACCACATATCTCATACAGGTATTGGAAATGCAAAATCACTAAGAATCAATAGGACCAGTGTGTTATGTGGAGAGGACCACATCCCAAAGACATTACCATTGGCAGACATGACTCAGTATCAAGGACATAATAATACATAATTTCACATATTACTTATTACATATAATATTCATTACACAATACACACAGTTCATTCATAATTTAACTATTTTTTTCTTTCTTTTTTTTGTTATTCAATAATTCTTTTGTTCAGTCCTAGAGATTCTTTGAAGCCTTTCACCCTCAAACCGGCGCAGCAAGGACAGTTTCTGGACAAGCTTACCAATGGCTAAGTTTTGCTGCGGAGATCAACATGTGGCCCATTTTTCCTATGGAGGCCTGTTTTGTGAAGCATCATGTCCACGATACTTGAATTTTACCTGGAGTGGATTCATCAGTGGATAAGCTAATAGTAATGGATACCACGTAATGGACATTTTTGGTTGAGGACTTTATGTGGGAAGGAATAAAGGCAGATTTGGATCTCAGTGTATGATTATTTCATGATGGACCAAGTTTCGCTCAAGGACTTCTGATGGCTATATTTTTGGGCCAGGGATGGGGTCCTAGATAATCATATATGACGTTGCGTATACATGGTGAAATTTGTTATGCTATACAATGTAATATGTGTCTATTAATGCCATCATGTGTTCATTCCAAATTGAGTTTCATAATGTCCTTGACTTAGTCATGTCTGCCAATGGTAATGTCTTTGGGATGTGGTCCTCTCCACATAACACACTGGTCCGATTGATTCTTATTGATTTTGCATTTCCAATACCTGTATGAGATATGTGGTAGTTTCTTACCATCTACATAAGTATATACCTGGCATTGAGATAGCAGTTTGACCCATTGCCACACATGCAGCAGCTCTTTGACTACACGTTCCAACAGTGAAGCGGTTTGATTTTTGTGCATGCGCATCACATGTACGGACTGAGCACCATGTTTGTGGAACACTGCCTTGGAAACCTCAGTGTCAATGCAGTGTTTTTTTTTTTTGTTTTTTTTTTCACCAAGGAACCTTTAGATGTTGCAAAACTACAACTCCCAGCAGGCCCAGTCTGGGCATGCTGAAAGATGTAGTTTTACTACAGCTACAGAGGACATAGCGGTGGGGTGGTGGTGGGTCATATACCTTGCTGTGTCCTGCCGAGCCTTTCCTATCACACCGAGCCACCTGAATGTATGCGCCGAATGTCCGCGCGGAGCCTTCCTGCGCGGAGCCTGCAATACAGAATGCCACGCTCCACTGTGCGAAACTGAGGGTGGGCCGGATTCTTTTGGCGAGCTCGACTAACGCATGCTAGAAGACGCTGGCCCTCCCTGCTAGACCTCCCATGAGCCACCGTGCTTTTAAAGTTGCAGTGGCAAATTTAAGAAAAGCCCCCCTAACGACACCCCTGCATATATATATATATATATATATATATATATATATATATATATATGTATATAAAATGTTTGGGAGAGTAGACAGTCACTCCTGAGGAAGCTACCGTAGCGGGTGGCGAAACGCGTGAAGTGAGCTGTCCCCCTCGCTCTTGGTGAAGTTGCTCCCATACTACGTTATTATTGATTTCTTATAGCCTGGGTTCATTTATCTCTAGCTGCAGCACAGTCACTTTGTTATTTTTTGTCATTATTTGTCATTATTTGTAGAATATACTTTTGCTGCTATATGGTTGCAGTTTCAGCACAATCTTTGCTTTTGGCCAGCCACATATTGTGCAATACTATTTACACTTACACACACACACACATATATATATTTTGGGTTTTGGCACATTTTTTAGGTATACATTGGTATAGTGCCATACTACTTATTTTCTGGATATTCTGTTTTTGAGATTACTGGACACTTTTTCATCTATCCCATGCACTTTATTGTGATTATATAGATGCTAGGTTTACATTGATATTTTTTATGCTTTGGTATTTTTTATGCTTTTGGTTCTATTACAGCTATATGCCCTATACATTCTGGCTTTTATATATTGTGTATTTATATGGCATGTGCTTCACCTTGTTTTTGCTAATAAGTGAGAGTTAGAGGGTTGGGTGTTTGGATCACATTCCTACACCCTGTATATGCTATGTTTTTAATTGTGTGTGTAATCTTCCTTTTTTGCTGTATGTCAATAAAATCTATTTCAGAATTTGCATGTATTGGAGTGAATCCATTCATGGTTGCTAGCTTTTTTCTCATGCATATATTTAGTTTTCAAGCAACTTGATGCACCCATATAGTGTATACTAGCTGTGCCCATCTTTTTCTTCTTCAGCTGTTTATTCAGTGTGTCTGTTGTTAATTGTTTCCAACTATTTAAAGGAAAACAGTCACCCGTTCACACACACTAAACCCAATACACCGGGTTGTAGTGTGGCTGAACAGCAGACCAATGGGGGGTTTCTGACCGATATACATACCTGCACGCCGGTGCCCGGTCCCTCTGAAGTTCGGCTTCTTCCAGCGCTAAATTACACGCTGGAGGCGGGCCTGCCGGCTGGATTTGAATATTAATTGGCGCTGGTTACGTGAGCGCTTGTGTCTAATGAGCGCTCACGTGACCATTGCCCATGAATATTCATTTCCATCCGGTGGGCCCGCCTTCAGCGCGCAATTCAGCGCTGGAAGAAGCCGAATTTCAGAGGGACTGGCCGATGGCGTGCAGGTATGTATATCGGTCAGAAACCCTGCATCGTTCACCCGCACTATAACCCGGTGTATCGGGTTTAGTGTGAGTGAACAGGTGACCTTTTCCTTTAAACAAAGTAAAATTACAACCAATTTTTTTTCTTTTTTTTTTTTTTAAAGCGGTATTCTGGGATTTTCTGGGATTTTTTTTATTTAACTATGCTACAGGGGCTGTAAAGTTAGTGTAGTTCATAAAACAGTGTCTGTACCTGTGTTTCATGGTTGTCTCACAATTCTTTTGTGATTTTTGTCCCTAATTTTTTTTTAACAGCATACAAAATTAGTGTCGTCTCACGTTTTCCCAGGTTGCAGTGTGGCCTGAGACATTACATCACTATTCAGGTGTTCAGAGGGAGCATTTCTTTGCTTCAATGGGTGGAGCGACCACCAACGGCTGTCCAGTTATGCTGGGAGTTGAAGTTTTGCAACATCAGGAGGGCCACAATTTGAGATCACTACTTTAGATAGTCGGCTGCTTCTGCCGAAGTTGATTGTTTTGGCCAACTTGTCACTAAAGTGTATGAGTACTTTAAGATGGTGTGAACTTTACATCTTCAGCCCACCATCCACATCCCATTGCAGAGAATGACACCATGTCTACAACTTTATAATAGATTGGTAACATGGAAAAGAAAAGCAGGCACCGGTGACAGCTTCTACTAACATGGCCTCAATATTCTGCCATTGACCAGTACGCGCCGATTTCACATTTGTGTTGTTGTTGGATGGCGTCCTAATGTCATATTAAACCTGTTGATAAGTCAGGAATCCACGGCTTGGGTAATTGAATCTACAGCTCTATGCTGATTCCAGTCCCTCTAGTTCAATCTGACATAGAAAAGTGAAAGCTTCATTACAGGATATAATTGTTACACTGGAGGAACTGAACGCCGAGAACAGAGGAAGTCCCTGGGCTATCTGTAACTTGTAATTGCACGCATCCCTTTTTGAGTGGCGCACCTGATGACAGGGAAACATGTCTGAATATGTGCTTTATCTATAGCTTTAATTATAATAAATCTACAATATAATTGCTCATGACACTGTACTAATTCAGTCACATCACTTATCTCTCCTTGGACAGATCTAACATATCCCCAGATTATTTCATTCACAATAACAATGGAAACAAAGGCAATTACGGAATGTAGGCAAGGAAATGTCATATAAGAATACGCACGCCCGTATTTTCTTTTCAAAACACTTTTCATGAACACAATCTTTTCTAGAGATAATAAATGTGGAAGAGCATTCAAAGAACATACAAGTACTGTAGAATTCTTGTACACTGTGCAGGCGCTAAACATTTCACTTAAACCTTAAAAGTGGTCTTCTGCTTTTGACAAACTGTTTCCATTTTCATCAGAGTTGATGCTGCAATCTGTGGGGGAACAACTGGACTATTCCCCTGCGTCAGTTACACAGTGGTACCCAATGAAATCATTGGTCTATTCTAATAATGCCCAGACAATATCTCAATTTTAACCCCTTAAGGACACAGCCCATTTTGGCCTTAAGGACTCAGACAATTTAATTTTAACGTTTTCATTTTTTCCTCCTCGCCTTCTAAAAATCATAACTCTTTTATATTTTCATCCACAGACTAGTATGAGGGCTTTTTTTTTGTGCGACCAGTTGTCCTTTGTAATGACATCACTCATTATATCATAAAATGTATGGCGCAACCAAAAAACACTATTTTTGTGGGGAAATTAAAAAGAAAAACGCAATTTTGCTAATTTTGGAAGGTTTCGTTTTCACACCGTACAATTTACGGTAAAAATGACATGTGTTCTTTATTCTGAGGGTCAATACGATTAAAATGATACCCATTATTATATACTTTTCTATTATTGTTGCGCTTAAAAAAAAATCACAAGCTTTTTAACCAAATTAGTACGTTTATAATCCCTTTATTTTGATGACCTCTAACTTTTTATTTTTCCGTATAAGCGGCGGTATGAGGGCTCATTTTTTGCGCCATGATCTGTACTTTTTTTTATACCACATGTGCATATAAAAAACTTTTAATACATTTTTAATAATTTTTTTTATAAAATGTATAAAAAAGTAGCAATTTTGGACTTTTTTTTTTTTTACGTTTACGCCATTCATCTTACGGGATCATTAACATTTTATTTTAATAGTTCGGACATTTACGCATGCGGTGATACCAAATATGTCTATAAAATTTATTTTTTACGCTTTTTGGGGGTAAAATAGAAAAAAACTGACGTTTTACTTTTTTATTGGGGGAGGGGATTTTTCACTTTTTTTTACTTTTACTTTTACATTTTTTTATTTTTTTTTACAGTTGAATAGTCCCCATAGGGGACTATTCATAGCAATACCATGATTGCTAACACTGATCTGTTCTATGTATAGGACATAGAACAGATCAGTGTTATCGGTCATCTTCTGCTCTGGTCTGCTCGATCTCAGACCGGAGAAGGAGACGCCGGGAGCCGGAAAGAGAAAGGTGAGGGGACCTCCGTGCGGCGTTCTGAATGATCGGATCCCCGCAGCATTTATTGAAATCAGGCACTGCCGCAGATGCCGGGATCTGTATTGATCCCGGCACCTGAGGGGTTAATGGCGGACACCCGCAAGATCGCGGGCGTCGGCCATTGCCGGCGGGTCCCTGGCTGCGATCAGCAGCCGGGATCAGCCGTGCGTGACACAGGCATCGCTCCGATGCCCGCGGTTATGCACAGGACGTAAATGTATGTCCTGGTGCGTTAAGTACCACCGCACCAGGACGTACATTTACATCCTGCGTCCTTTAGGGGTTAATAGGGTATTTGGAAATATTTGCTCTAAACTATCCCAAGGCCTATCAATATGTTTGAAGATACTACAAGTATTAAAGTTGATATATTCATATAGAATAGTATTCCTCTAACTGGAGAGACCTCTAATTGGGGAGACCTTTAACTAGAGAGACCTCTAACTGGAGAGACTTATAACTAGTGAAGATTATTAAGTGTATTTTCAATATTAGCATGACACTAAACTAGGTAAAGTAATCGGCACAGAGAAGGATAACATAATATTACAGAGGGATCTGGGAAAGTTGGAGGCTTGCGAAGATACATACACTGCTCAAAAAAATAAAGGGAACACTTATACAACACAATGTAACTCCAAGCCAATCACACTTCTGTGAAATCACACTGTCCACTCAGGAAGCAACACTGATTGACAATCAATTTCACATGCTGTTGTGCAAATGGAACAGACAACAGGTTGAAATTATAGGCAATTAGCAAGACACCCCCAATAAAGGAAATGGTTCTGCATGTGGTGACCACAGACCACTTCTCAGTTCCTATGCTTCCTGGCTGATGTTTTGGTCACTTTTGAATGCTAACAGTGCTTTCACTCTAGTTGTAGCTTGAGAGGGAGTCTACAACCCACACAAGTGGCTCAGGTAATGCAGCTCATCCAGGATGGCACATCAATGCAAGCTTTGGCAAGAAGGTTTGCTCTGTCTGTCAGGGTAGTGTCCAGAGCATGGAGGCGCTACCAGGAGACAGGCCAGTACATCAGGAGATGTGGGGGAGGCCGTAGGAGGGCAACAACCCAGCAGCAGGACCGCTTTCTCCACCTTTGTGGGAGCAGGAGGAGCACTGCCAGATCCCTGACAAATTACCTCCAGCAGACCACAAATGTGCATGTGTCCACTCAAACGGTCAGAAACAGACTCCATGAGAGTGGTATGAGGGCCGGTGGGGGTTGTGCTTACAGCCCCACACTGCGCAGGATGTTTGGCATTTGCCAGAACACCAAGATTGGCAAATTCACCACTGGCGCCCTGTGCTCTTCACAGATGAAAGCAGGTTCACACTAAGCACATGTGACAGACATGACAGTCTGGAGACGCTGTGGAGAATGTTCTGCTGCCTGCAACATCCTCCAGCATGACCGGCTTGGTGGTGAGTCAGTAATGGTGTGGGGTGGCATTTCTTTGGGGGGCCGCACAGCCCTCCATTTGCTTGCCAGAGGTAGCCTGACTGCCATTAGGTACCGAGATGAGAGCCTCAGACTCCTTGTGAGACCATATGCTGGTGCAGTTGGCCCTGGGTTCCTCCTAATGCAAGACAATACTAGACCTCATGTGGCTGGAGTGTGTCAGCAGTTTCTGTAAGAAGAAGGCATTGATGCTATGAACTGGTCCACCCGTTCCCCAGACCTGAATCCGATTGAGCACATCTGGGACATCATGTCTCGCTCCATCTACCAACGCCACGTTGCACCACAGATTGTCCAGGAGTTGGCGGATGCTTTAGTCCAGGTCTGGGAGGACATCCCTCAGGAGACCATCCGCCACCTCATCAGGAGCATGCCCAGGTGTTGTAGGGAGGTCATAAGGGCACGTGTAGGCCACACACACTACTGAACCTCATTTTGACTTGTTTAAGGACATTTCATCAAAGTTGGATCAGCCTGTAGTGTGGTTTTCCACTTTAATTTTGAGTGTGACTCCATATCCAGACCTCCATGGGTTGATAAATTTGATTTCCATTGATCATTTTTGTGTGATTTAGTTTTCATCCCATTCTTCAACTATGTAAAAACGAAAGTTTTTCATATGATTAGTTCATTCATTCAGATCTAGGAGGTGTTATCTTAGTGTTCCCTTTATTTTTTGAATTTATGAGGGATAAAAGGAAGGTTTTGTACTTGGGCAAAGCAAATTAGTCATACAATTATGTATTATAGTAGTTATCCTTTCCCTTTACTTCAGTTTTTTTCCTTTCTGGCTAATCAAGCCTGTTTGCAGTGGCCGTAGTTGGTCGGGAAAGCTCAAAGTGGCCAAAGCAGGGATATTACTCAATTTGTGTAACTCCCAATTACTTTAATGGGAGTTGTGCAAACAGGGTAGCCTGCAGGCTACTCTGTTTACATAACTTCGGGAGTCAGGTAAACAGCGTGGCTTTTTGGACTACATTGTTTGCGTTACTCCCATTAAAGTCAATGGTAGTTGCGCAAATTGAGTAACTTCCCCAATTTGGCTGGTGTTGGCTTTTCCGACCACCTCAATAGTGATCTTTTTACACCTAGGCCTGGGGCCATTCTTACTTTCACCATCCTCATATTATGTAACTCTCTGCCATTCAATTACAGTCTATGTCAGACTACGTACCCATAGTAAATTACCACCATGGCTCAGGTGCATAAGCATAGGTAGGAATAGTAAGGTATTTGCTCTGGGAACTAAAGGGACACAAGAAAAAGTCAGAACTCATGCTAATGAAACTTTATGACATCATCCAAAATCTATATGGTATAAGCAAAGTATATTTTTTTCTACTTTTGGATATATCATTTTATTAATTATAAACTGAATAAAATACCTTAATTTTTTAACAAAATACAAATAGAACACATCTAAAGTGAATAACATCTCAGTACTTTTAAATATGTCCTTAATGGGTCACAAAATTTTTCCAATAGTCTTCAAACCTGTGGGGGTGAGCAGTCAAATCTACCATCCCGTCTATATTCATCAACAAGCAGGAAACATCCCGGTAACAACAGTGAAGGAATGTAAAAGTTTTCTATTAAGACAGTTGTGTTTTCCCTCTCTATAGGTGGTGCTGTAGTAACCAGTGTGTACAATTTATAGAACCAGCTGGGCAAATCCACAAACCCATAAACTCTGCCTCATCCCCTGCTATGATGGGCTTTCATGACTTACATATGTATCAACAAATCACTATGAATTTATTGCAACAAGTTTTACTGTACATAGATGTATTATATTGGCTTCCATGATGGGAAAGTTCCTTGGGTCCTGTTGTGTGAGCCATATTTTTGTAAACTTGTATAATGGTTCCCTGGAGCAAGTTAAGAAAAGAGAACTGGAAAACTGGAAGTTGTTGTAATCCCATCTTTAAAACAAAATGTAAAAAAAAAAAAAAAGGATAAAGCACATAATTATTTAGCCGAGAATTTTGCATATAAAGCACAGAACAATAATCTCATTGTTTAACTGTATAAATGATAACAAATGTCACTATTCTTGGATGGGTTTAGAAGTACATGTCCTCTACTTGTGAACGGAGCTTCAAAGCAAATTCTACTTTAGTTTGCTTTAATTTCTTTATCTCGTATTCACAGAATAGGTAACAAATGTTAAATAAGTGGGGTCCAACTGTGGAACTGATCCTTTATGGAGAGGAGGTATATGCAATGGGGGATCTCCCCTTTACTTCATACTCAGTGGTCAGTGGAAATTAATATGCTATATGCACAGGACAGAAGGGTTCTGCATCTGGCCTATTACGGAAAAAAAATATCAAATTCCAAAATTGCGTTTTTTGGTCATTTTGTATACTCTTAAAGAATAATACAAAACAAGAAGGCTGCAGCAGCTCTCTTAGTCAAAAAATGGAGGCTTTTAGCACACTTTTTAATCAAAATGTGTCACCATCCACCACACGGAGGTGGCCTCACTTCAGATGGTACCCGAACACTAAGAGCCAAGAGCCTCCCTTTTTTGACCAAGAGTGCTGCTGCAACCTTCTTTTTATTATACTTTGTATTTGCCACAGCAGCGTACATCCGTGTATTAGGTAGTTGTGCTGGCTATTTTTCTTTCTTTTTTTTTTTTTTTTGCCGCGGCACCCTCTTTAGGGGGGACAAGTTTTTATTAGGGATGAGCGAATCGAATCTGACAAATCTGAATTCGTTATGAGTTTCAGGAAAAATTTGCTTTGCAACAAATCCGAATATCGCCATGATTCAATCGCATGAATCGCTTCATTAAGGACTCAGCGTTTTTCAGTTTTTGCATTTTCATTTTTTCTTCCTAACCTTTTACAAATCATAACCCTTTCAATTTTCCACCTAAAAATCCATATTATGGCAAATTTTTTGCGCCCCCAATTCTACTTTGCAGTGACATTAGTCAACGGCTGTAAATCAAGCCATATCAGACTTAATACTGGCGCAATTAATAGATGCCAGTGTCAGTGGGGTGAGTGTCACCATCATTGGTGTTTGAGTTAGATGGCCTAAACCCAATCAGTTTTGCCTTTTCTTTGCCCCTTCATCACCAGAAGAAGAGGTCTTCTTGCCTTTGGCCCTTTTTTTTAGATTCTGACTGATCCATTATTGGGTCCCCATCTCTGCCTGGCTCCAGGTTGGCCCCAGCCCCAGGCGAAACCCTCCCCAGCAGGACAGAGCCCAAGATGGGGTACCGGTTAGACAAGTCAATCAGAGGGGGGGGGGGGGCGTTAGGCTTCCACTCGGGATCCGGTCTGACGCACAGGGCTTTACTAAGGAAACTGACCTCTTCTGCCCCTTTTTATTGCCCTTCACTTTTGGCCTCTCTTCCTTCTCCTCATCCACACTTTCATATTGGGAGGAATCGGAAAGAACGGCCCCATCGCCTTCCTCTTTAGACATTCTCCTCATCTCCTCATCCAGAATGTCATCCTCTAGGGCCTCAGCGATTACAGGACTAACCTCTGGAGCAGGAACAGAAGCCACCTCCAGTTCCCCACCCCTTCTACGGTCATCCTCCCGCCTTGGCTTAGCGGGATCTTTCCTCCTCACTGACCCTGTTGCCCTCCCCATGCGGGGAAACATCACCGTTCTCCACGGCTGAAGTGACCGTCGCACGGGCAAAGACGCTGGGACAATGACTGAACTGGTGCCCTAAGACACCACACAGGTGGCACCTGATCTGCCTACAGGAGGCGGCAAGATGACCTACCCCACCACACAAAGCACAGACCTGTACAGTACAGGACGCACAAATGTGGGTGGGGCTGCCACATCTGTTACAGACCTTGGGCTGCCCCTGGTAGAAGACCTGGATCCTGTCTCTCTCAAGACAAGCAGCCGAAGGCATGTGGGCAACAGTGCTCCCCAAATGTTTTAATTTGACGGAAGACATTCAGGCCCCAGACCAGATCCCAAACTCATCAAAATTCTTTTTAGGCATGTCCATCACATCGCCGTACCTTCCGAGCCAGGTCATGATATTGTAACAAGAAAGCCACTTGTTACGAGTCAAACGGTCACTTTCTTGACCAGGTTCTGGCATGACACCACCTTTATGACAAATTCACGCCAGCCGGGCTCACTCTTCACCACCTCATAGTTCAACCAGAAGAGCTCCAGCCCCTCCAGCCGAACAAAGCTGATGTTGAATTCAGAGGGACTGTAGGGGTGAATCAGGGCAAAGATGTCACTTGACCTAAATTCTATCTTGAGGTGGTGCTCAACCACCTTACCCCGAGGTGGGCAAGCATCTTCACCCCTCTAAACCAAGCGGACAACATTTCTACATTCCTATCTCCAGCCCGGGTGTCGGGAGGGACCAGACCACCTCAACATTCTACTCTCCGAAGGCCCCCAACCCGTGTCTTTCTATTCAGAAAGACAAGTCAACCAAACCCTTCCCCTATACCTGGATCGATCTGTCTCCCCTATGCAGAGCCTCCAGGAGGTGCTGTTGCAAGTGACCATTCCCAGAGCTAGACCGAGACGGGGACCCCCCAGATCCCCTGGCAGCGACGCTAGCATAGCTTCTTGGAGAAGCAGCCGCCACCGGGGGGGAGGGGGGGGAGCAGTTGGATCAGACCCCAACCCTGCACACACATCAGAAGCCTCATTAACCATTTTTTTTTCTTGCTGATGGCATCACAAACACTCCCCTAGCACCCCTCTTGTTCATTCCACTAGCACCCCTCTCATTCACCCCACTAGCACCCCTCTTGTTCATTCCACTAACACCCCTCACATTGACTCAATTAGCACCCTCTCATTCATACTGCTGGCATCCATCAATTGCACACTGCAATCACTCCTTCTGCTCCCAGCCTCCACCTTCCTTTTATTAGATTCACAGCTCTTTTTTACACCTTCACCTTTGCTAGCTTGGCTCTATCTACTTCTGTTTCTTTGCAGCAGGTTTGTTGGATCCCTCCGTAAACATGAACTCAGGGACATCCTCTGGCGTGGGCGCAGGTGACCCCGCCCCCTTTCTTGACACTGCCGTCAGCGACGCACTCCCACCCCAACTCCTACTGCTGATGCACAAGAGACCCCTCCGTGGGTGGAGGAAGCTCAATAGTGCCAGAGCCAGCTGCTTGGGCACTCCCCCCTCCTCACAGAGCACCCTGCAATGCCATGATCACTGATGGAAATCTGACCCAGGGGACCGCCCCCCTGAGCGGGTGACACCCATGACTACCTGGTCCGTCCGACACCAGCAACACCCATCTTACCCAGGGGACTGCTCTCCGAAATGGTGATTCCGCCTACAGACCCCAGCACCAGGACACCCCCCCCCCCCGCTCACACCGCAAAGCACTAGAGCCACTCAGGGGACCGCCCCCTAAGCCAGTCTGGGTGCCCACTGTCGCAGCCATCTTGAGCGCATCACTGTACCCCCCATGCTGGCCCTGTTCAACTTCAGAAACGGAGTCTGGCAGTTTGGGGGGCCCAGTAGCCTGGACCCACTGACCAGCAGGTCCAGACTGCTGGAAAGAAGAAAAAACTAACTTGGTTACTTCTTCTCTCTTCTGTTTTTTTCTTTCCTTTCTTCCTCTTCTTCCCAGTCTTGTCAGATCCCATCTTGTTACCAAAGGAGAAGTTCTCAAACCGAGTGGGGGACTCCTGCATGATGATGGGCTGGAACACCTCACCCTCCAGGAGACCGCTGTTGCTGTCCATCTCATATTCACTATCATCCGAGGAGGAAGGTAGGGTGACCCTCTTGGCTGCATCTAGATGATCCTCACTGAGGGGAAAACTTAGAGTGGGGGTGACACGGGCATCAATAGTCACTGCTTTAGCTTCTGCAACCCCCCTTACTACCCCCAGTCACTTCACCACCTTCTCCATCTTTACTGCCATTATCTTCACTGAGGGGAAAAGCAGGGATGGGGGTGACACAGACACCAGCAGCCACACTATTGCTGGCCACTGCATTAGCTTCTGCACCCCCCACACCTCCCCAAGCCACTTCACCATCTTCTCTGCCATTGCTATCTTCCATAGCCTCCACCTGTTTTTCCATATGCTCCTTCACCGATAGCACTTAATCTTCACCGCCACTACTGTACCTATCATCCTCCACCACAACCTTACCTGGGGTTTTCATGGCAGCAAATCTGTCATCATTCACTAAGAGCCTCCATTTTTTTGACCAAGAGTGCTGCTGCAACCTTCTTTTTTAAATATTTTGTATTTGCCACAGCAGCGTGCACCCGTATATGAGGTTGTTTTGTTGGCTATTCTTCTTTTCTTTTTCTTTTTTTTAACCTAAAAAAAATGTATAAAAAGTCCCATCAAAACAAAAATGATACCGATAAAAACTACAGACCACAGACAAAAAAATGAGCCCTTATACTTCCCTGTATACAGAAAATTAAAAAACTTATAGGGGTCAGAAGAGGACAGTTTTAAAGGGCACCTCTCATCAAAAAAACTTTTGATATATAATAGATTTATGTATGCAGAATAACTTTACGATTGCATGTTATTAAAAAATATGCTTCTTTCTATTTAATTTTCCACTTTGAAGAAATGACCACTAGGGGGTCTCCCTACCAGTCCTGGCAGCAAGCATTTCAGACTCATGATGGAGTCCTAAACACTACGAGCTGTCAGTCTGCTTTGTTCACAAAGGAGAACACTCAGAGCTGCCAGCCTGCTTTGTTCACAGCCTGTTTGGCTGTGAACAAAGCAGGCTGGCAGCTCTGAGTGTTTAGGACTCCAGAATGAGTCTGAAATGCTTGCTGACAGGACTGATCAGGAAAAATACAATAGAAAGAAGCATATTTTTCATTAACATGTTATTGGAAAGTTATTCAACATTCATTAATCTAAAATATATCAAAAGTTTATTTGATGAGAGGTACCCTTTAAATTTACAAAGAGAAGAGAAGTAAAACAAAATCATTAAAAAAATATTAATATTGCGGGTTTTTTTTCAATTTAGTTCTACAAATCATTTTTTTTTGTTTCGCCATAGATTTTGTGATGAAATGATGGATGTAATTATAAAGTAAAATTGGTAGCACATAAAACAAGCCCTCATATAGGTCCGTAGGTGGAAAACTGAAAGTGTTTTAAGAAGGTGAGGAGGAAAAAATGAACTGATGCCAGAAAGTTAAACAGATTTGTAAATTACTTATATTAAAAAATCTTTACCCTTCCAGTACTTTTTAGCAGCTGTACGCTACAGAGGAAATTTTTTAGTTTTTTAATTATTTTGTGTCTTGTTCACAGTGCTCTCCGCTGACACCCCTGTGCGTGTCAGGAACTGTCCAGAGCAGCATAGGTTTGCTATGGGGATTTTCTCTTGCTCTGGACAGTTCCTGATATGGACAGAGGTGTCAGCAGAGAGCACTGTTAACAAGACAAACAATAAATTAAAAAAGAACATAATTTCCTCTGTAGCACACAGCTGCTAAAAAGTACTGGAAGAGTTAAGATTTTTTAATATACCGTATTTATTGGGGTATACCACGCACCGGCCTATAACACGCACCCTCATTTTACCAAGGATATTTGGGTAAAAAAAAGTTTTTTACCCAAATATCCGTGGTAAAATGAGGGTGCGTGTGTTCGCGTGTATACCCCGATATACCCCCAGGAAAGGCAGGGGAGAGAGGCCGTCGCTGCCCGCTTCTCTCTCCCTGCCTTTCCTGGGGTCTAGAGCCCTGCTGCCGCCGCTTCTCTCCCCCTGGCTATCAGCGCTGCTGCTCGTTCTGTCCCCCCACTGCCGGCGCCGATAGCCAGGGGGAGAGAAGCGGCGCCGACAGCCAGGGGGAGAGAAGGGGCAGCGGCACCCATTGCCTCCCCCATCCCCAGTGGCATAATTACCTGAGTCGGGTTCACGCTGCTGCAGGCCTCCGGCGTGCGTCCCCTGCGTCGTTGCTATGCACGGCGCGGCGCACTGACGTCATGCGCCGCGCCGTGCAGCGCATAGCAACGACAAAGGGGACGCACGCCGGAGGCCTGCAGCAGCGCGGACTCAGGTAATTATGCCACCGGGGATGGGGGGAGGCAACGGGGCAGCGGCGCCGGCAATGGGTGCCGCTGCCCCTTCTCTAGCCAGGGGGTGAGAAGGGCCGGCAGCAGGGCTCTAGACCCCAGGGAAGGCAGGGGGAGAGAAGCGGGCAGCAACGGCCTCTCTCCCTCTGCCTTTTCTGGGGCGGTATCGGCGTATAAGACGCACATAGACTTTAGGCTAAAAATTTTAGCCTAAAAAGTGCGTGTTATACGCCGATAAATACGGTAATTAATTTACAAATTTGTTTAACTTTCTAGCACCGGTTGATTTAAAAAAAAAAATTCACTGGACTACCCCTTTAAGGGGTTTAAATGGTCGGCTAATTAATTTGTATTATTGTCCTAAAGTATTGTTAAAATTTAAACACTTTGTAAATGAATAGTGTAAAATTATAAATTTTGCTCTATCTCTAACTCCAGAGACATATTGATGCCCAGTTAATTTGGAATGTAAATAGTGAGCCTCATTGGAGACAGAGAGCAATGGGAGGGATATTAAACTCTGTACAGTGCTGGGGATCCTGTTGGCTCTATATAATGAATTAAAGCATAATAAATAAAATAAAATTGTACCGGCATTGACACAGAAGCCATATAATCCAAATGTTCTGTCTTTTTTTAGATTTAACATTTTTGAAGTTGCAGACATCCCTACATTATCAATGTGCACAGTCTCCATTGACTTCCTTTTGACATTGTCTTTGTCATCATTTAAAAACTCCATAACATCTTAGCATTGTTTCATTCTATAAAAAGTCAAGCACAGAAATCTCCCATGTATACTTGTCCTAAAATATGTGCATTCAAGTAGATCCAAGAGTTTTGTAGCCCTATATTGAGAAATATGTTACAGTCCTGTTCAATTACTTACATACTCCTTCAAATCCAGACTTCCTTATGTCTTTTTCTAGACTGTATTCTTTCTCTAATGTGAAAAAAAAGTTTCTTTCAGAAACAGTGCCACTCTTGTCCATGGGCAGTGTCTGGTATTGCAGCTGAGCACCATTCAGTTGAGGCTAAATTGAAATACCAGACACAGCCCAGAGACAAGAGTGATGCTGTTTTTGCTGTTTCTATACATTACAGTGGATAATATATGGGGAAATAAACTTGCAATGACCAGAAATTAAAAGCATGGCTTAAAAAGTACCTCTCATTAACTTGATCAATGTTATAATCCTCCCAGTTCACTGCCCCGTGACGATAAACCACCTCCTGCCTTTATTTTTATTATTTAGTTTTCTAACTTGATATTGCTCTGTACTTTCTGCTCAGCCTCAGGTTCAGGTTCACAGACTGGGAAGGGGCGTTCCCCAGCAGTTGTGACATCATCTGAAGCCATACAGGGGAGAACTTCCTCCCTTACTCTGCAACCAACAGCAAACGACAGTTAAGTGTGAGAGGAGCTATGATTGGATTAGGCTGCACCCCCCCCCCCCCCCCTCAGCATTTCCAGTATTTGGACTTTTGTAAGGCCATCAGGAGTCGAAAAGTCTGTGCAAAAGATGAAATGGGAGAAATGTGCTTTGGACAAGTAGGGAGACACCTAGGGGCAGCTTTTTTAAACACAAATAAAACATAGAAAACTTCATTTTTTTTTAAACAAAATATATTAGAAATATTTACCACTAGCTGAGTACCTGGCGTTGCCCGTTTATTCCTTCCTAATCCTTGTTGTGGACTAAAATCCACAGAGGAAGCTTTTGACTTCATATCCCATCCTCATATATTGTTATCATATCTCAACCCCATATCCCATCCTCATATCCCGATCTCATATCCCGACCTCCTATCCTGACCTCCTATCCGTCCTCCTATCCTGTCCTTCTACCTCGACCTCCTATCCCGTCCTCCTATCTCGTCCTCCTATCCTGTCCTCATATCCCGTCCTCCTATCTAGACCTCCTATCTCGAAATCATATCTCGACCTCCTATCTTGACCTCCTATCCAGACCTCCTATCCCGACCTCCTATCCCGACCTCCTATCCTGACCTCCTATCCCGCCCTGCTATCCCGTCCTCCTATCCCGACCTCCTATCCTGACCTCCCATCCCATCCTTCTGTCTCGACCTCCTATCTCGACCTCCTATCCCGACCTCCTATCTCAACCTCCTATCTCGACCTCCTATCTCGACCTCCTATCCTCACCTCCTATCCTGTCCTCCTATCCCGTCCTCCTATCTCGACCTCCTATCTCGACCTCCTATCCCGACCTCCTATCCCGTCCTCATATCCAGTCCTCATATCCCGTCCTCATATCCCGTCCTCCTATCCCGACCTCCTATCTCAACCTCCTATCCCGACCTTTTATCCCGACCTCCTATCCTGTCCTCCCTTCCCATCCTCATATCTCGACCTCCTATATCGACCTCCTATCCTAACCTCCTATACCGACCTCATATCCCCATCCTCATATCCTGTCCTCCTATCTCGACTTATCTCGACCTCCTATCTCGACCTCCTATCCCGACCTCCTATCCCAACCTCCTATACCGTCCTCATATCCCGACCTGTAATATGTGTACCAGGTATTGAAATATCTCCACCCGTACGGAAGTTATGTAAGAACGTACATTTCCCATTGATTTCCATGGGACTTTAAACAAAAACCCTGACCCTCACAAATGGGGGTAATTAAGGGTTAAATTAACTATCCTTTATTTTAAGTGGACATATTAGTAACATGTGACCAAGTATTATCAAAATATCTACAGCTGTTTGGAAGTTATGCAGTAACATATATTTCCCATAGACTTGTATGGGACTTTTAACAAAAACCCCAACTCTGGCAAATGGGGGTGAGTAAGGGTTAAAATACCTATCCCATGTTTGTTGATGACATATAAGTAGCATGTGTACCACGTTTCATGTTAATATCTTTAGCCGTTTGGACGTGATGCTGGAACACACACACATACATACATACATACATACACACATACACACACACACACACATTGGGGGAGATTTATCAAAGGAGTAGCTGAGTGTCCGGTGTTGCCCGGTTTTTCCTTCCTAATCCTTGTTGTGGACTAAAATCAACAGAGGAAGCTTTTGACTTCATATCCCATCCTCATATATTGTTATCATATCTCAACCCCATATCCCATCCTCATATCCCGATCTCATATCCCGACCTCCTATCCTGACCTCCTATCCAGTCCTCCTATCCTGTCCTCCTATCTCGACCTCCTATCCCATCCTCCATCCCATCCTCCAATCCTGTCCTCATATCCCGTCCTCCTATCTAGACCTCCTATCTCGACATCATATCTCGACCTCCTATCTTGACCTCCTATCCAGACCTCCTATCCCGACCTCCTATCCTGACCTCCTATCCTGCCCTGCTATCCCGTCCTCCTATCCCGACCTCCTATCCTGACCTCCCATCCCATCCTTCTGTCTCGACCTCCTATCTCGACCTCCTATCCCGACCTCCTATCTCATCCTCCTATCTCGACCTCCTATCTCGACCTCCTATCCTGACCTCCTATCCTGTCCTCCTATCTCAACCTCCTATCTCGACCTCCTATCCCGACCTCCTATCCCGTCCTCATATCCAGTCCTCATATCTCGTCCTCATATCCCGTCCTCCTATCCCGACCTCCTATCTCAACCTCCTATCCCGACCTTTTATCCCGACCTCCTATCCTGTCCTCCCTTCCCATCCTCATATCTCAACCTCCTATATCGACCTCCTATCCTAACCTCCTATACCGACCTCATATCCCCATCCTCATATCCTGTCCTCCTATCTCGACTTATCTCGACCTCCTATCTCGACCTCCTATCCCGACCTCCTATCCCAACCTCCTATACCATCCTCATATCCCGACCTGTAATATGTGTACCAGGTATTGAAATATCTCCACCCGTACGGAAGTTATGTAAGAACATACATTTCCCATTGATTTGCATGGGACTTTAAACAAAAACCCTGACCCTCACAAATGAGGGTAATTAAGGGTTAAATTAACTATCCTTTATTTTAAGTGGACATATTAGTAACATGTGACCAAGTATTATCAAAATATCTACAGCTGTTTGGAAGTTATGCAGTAACATATATTTCCCATAGACTTGTATGGGACTTTTAACAAAAACCCCAACTCTGGCAAATGGGGGTGAGTAAGGGTTAAAATACCTATCCCATGTTTGTTGATGACATATAAGTAGCATGTGTACCACGTTTCATGTTAATATCTTTTGCCGTTTGGACGTGATGCTGGAACATACACACATACACGCACACATACACACACACACATTGGGGGAGATTTATCAAAGGAGTAGCTGAGTACCCGGTATTGCCCGGTTTTTCCTTCCTAATCCTTGTTGGGGAGGAAAATCAACAGAGGAAGCTTTTGACTTCATATCCCGTTCTCATATATTGTTATTGAGATATATAAATCTCCCCCAAAAGTTTTATATATATATATATATATATATATATATATATATATATACATATATATATAGATAGATAGATAAGGAGTGCAATAGCAAAGATTGTTTAGAATGAGAGTGTCCATTTAAGGGGGTATTCCAGCACCCAATAACATATTCCCTATCCACAGGATAAGGTATAAGTATCTGATCATGGGTGGAGGCTGACTGCTTAGACCCCCCAAGATCTCTTTAATAGGGGACCCAACTCTCCCAGCTGAATGGAGTGGTGAGTTGAGCTTGCGCACTCCAGCTCCATTCATTTTCTATGGAGCTGCTGGAGATAGCTGATTACATTGCTCAACTGCCTTCAACAGCTCCATAGATAATGAATAGAGTGGAGGTAGGCATGGTTGTAGCTTGTCGCTCCATTCGATCAGGAGATTTGGGTCCTCATTTGAGAAGTTGCAGGTGGTCCCAGAGGTCAGATCCATAGCAATCAGACTGCTATAAGTTATTGGGAGCTGGAATACTTGGGGAAAAAAAAAAAGATTTTGAGAGCCCTTATGTATGTGTGTGTTCTTGTAGGGACATATGGGCTAGCACTGTGTGTTTTAGCTCTTCTATCTGCATTTACTTCCATCATAACAAATTGTAAAGGAGTAGTGGCTTCACAGAAGATACCAGTGATGGTAAAATGTAGAGGTAGCAGTTAGGTAAGTATATTGATTTATTTTTCTTTTGCATAGAGGACTGCTCCAAACCTGATCCAGCCCTCGTTGATTCAATCCATCCAAATCCAAGCCAAATTCTACTATAAAAGTTTACTTACCTATAGAAGTTTTCATATAATATTGTGTCATAATTATGTAACTGTTTCTACAAATGGAACCTCCCTTGGGTCAACTATGGCTTTCTCTCCTTTGGTCTCATCTTGGCCAAATGTCACAAGGTTCATCTATGTCAGTGTTCCTTAGATGTTGCAAAACGACAACTCACAGTATACCGGACAGCCAACGGCTCTCCAGGTATGCTGGGAGTTGTTGTCTTGCAATATCTGGAGGACCTCAATGTGGAGACCATTGAATGTGACCAATAGGGAACCAGATTTGCCATTCAACATCAAAATATTTGAAGCAGAGGAAGGAAAAACATCTCAGATATGAATGAGTATATTTGAAGGGGTACTCCGGTGGAAAACAAATGTTTTCAAATAAACTGGTGCCAGGAAGTTAATCCCTTAAGGACAAGGCCAATTTTGGCCTTAAGGACCAGACCAATTTTATTTTTGCATTTTCCTCCTCACCTTCTAAAAATCATAACTCTCTTATATTTCCATCCACAGACCCATATGCTGGCTTGTTTTTTGCGTCACCAATTGTACTTTGTAATTACATCACTTATTTTATCATAAAATGTACGGTGCAACCAAACAAATATTAATTATGTGGGAAAATGTAAAAGAAAAACGCAATTTAGCAAATTTTGGAAGGTTTTGTTTTCACTCTGTACACTTTCCGGTAAAAATGACATGTTTTCTTTATTCTGTGGGTCAATACGATTAAAATGATACCCATGTTATATGCTTTTCTATAATTGTACCGCTTAAAAAAAAATCTCAAACCATTTTAACAAAATTAGTATGTTTGAAATTGCCCTAATTTGACTACCTATAACTTTCTCATTTTTCCGTATATGGAGCGATATGAGGGCTCATTTTTTGTGCCATGATCTGTAGTTTTTATCAGTATAATTTTTGCTTAGGTTTTACTTTTTATAAATTTTTTATAAATTTTTTTAGAATGAAATGTGACAAAAAAGCAGCGATTTTGGACTTTAAAAAAAAAAAATTGCGTTTACGCCGTTCACCGTACGGGATGATTAACAATATATTTTAATAGTTCAGACTTTTATGCACGCCACAATACCAAATATGTATATTAATCATTCTTTTTACGCTTTTTTGGGGGTAAAATGGGAAAAACGGACGTTTTACTTTTTTATCGAGGGAGGGGATTTTTTTTTTTTTTTGACTTTTTTTTTTTTTTTTTTTTATGACTTTCTTTTTTTTTTTACACTTTTTATGTCCCCATAGGGGACTATTCATTGCAATCAGTTGATTGCTAATACTGTGCAGTGCTATGTATAGGACACAGCACTGCTCAGTATTATCGGAGATCTTCTGCTCTGGTCTGCTCGATCTCAGACCAGAGCAGAAGACCCCCGGAGACAGCCGGAGCAAGGTGAGGGGACCACCGGCCGCTATGCTGGATGATCAGATCCCCGCGGCAGCGCCGCGGGCGATCCAATCATCCGTTCAAAGTACCGCATTGCCGCAGATGCCGTGATCTGTATTGATCACGGCATCGGAGGGGTTAATGGCGGACATCCCTGGTTGCTAACTGCTGATAGCAGCCAGGACCTGCCGGGCATGACGCGAGCACCACTCCGGTCCTCGCGATCATGTCGGCGCGTAAATGTACGTCATGGTGCGTTAAGTACCACGTCACCATGACGTACATTTACGTCCATTGTCGTTAAGGGGTTAAACAGATTTGTAAATTACTTATATTTAAAAATCTTAATCCTTCCAGTACTTATCAGCTGTCATATGCTCCAGAGGAAGTTGTGTCGTTCTTTCCAGTCTTACTACAGTGGTCACTCCTGACATCCCTGTCTGGTCAGACTGGAAAGACTACACAACTTCCTGTGAAGCATACATCAGCTGATAAGTACTGGAAGGATTAAGATTTTTAAAGATAAGTAATTTACAAATCTGTTTAACTTTCTAGCACCAGTTGATTCATACATTCTCTTCAATGAGATAATATAATTTATTTATAAGTCTATTTTTGTAATGATCTTAGATGATTCTCCATATTGGAGCATTTGTAAACCGTGAATTTAACATTTCCACTGAGCTCTCTAACCGAGGCTGAGGCTGCCCATTCTTCCCTTGTGGCTATAATGTGAGGTAAAGATTGAGCAGGTAAGGTACAAATTATAAACAAATGTTATTGTAGGGAAAAATGGCAATTCCCATTCTTTTAATTACTCTGTCACTTTATGTTTATCACAATAAAGTTTATTTAACGGTGCTTTATTAAGCCTGGCTTTTTGACAGAGCCGCATCTCCTGCTGTGTAACATATGGCGCTACAAATAATGAATATTAATGCTGTTGAGTGCGCACAGTCTTATGGGACAGTCACTAAATAGTACCTGTGAATCTCCTGCAGATGGCATGCTTTCAGTAATGTTTCATGGTAAATCCCACGACCATTCAACTTCAATGGAATAAATATGATACAAAACAATGCTATTTTGTATCATATTTATCTATCAATTAGAGTTGAGCGACCTGAGTCCCCTGAACCCGGATTTGATCTGAACTTTGGGGAATTTGCGGCTTGTTGAACTTTCGAACATTGGCAGGTTTGGCTCGTGCAAACCTGGCAATGTCGGGGCTGAGCTGTGCTTGCAACTGACAGCCGCAAGTAAAGCTTGTCACATTCAGAACTCCGGTCAGGCACGCTGGCCGTGAGCGCTCCCCTTCTCTCACCTCCCCAGCCGGTGGGGCTGGGATTTGCATTGCAGGACTCGCCCACATGCGAATCCCAGCCCGTCACTCACCTCCGTTCTCTGCTGCCCTCTCTGTCCTCCCTCAGCGCTGGCGCGCATGCCCCCGCCTCCTAGGGCATGCGCGTGCAGGAGCTCTCAGATTTAAAGGGCCAATGCACTCGTAATTATGTCTTGCACCATTTGTTATAAGTACTTGCACCTCCCACATACCCCTGCCGGATCTTTGTTAGCCTTGTGCCATAGAGAAAGCTTATTTTGTGTTTGCTCTCCCATGTCCTGACCCTCTGCTCCGTGTCCTGTCCCTGCTCCAGTGCCGCCTGCCAATTGACCTCATGCTATGTTTTCTGATCACGCACCTCTGCCACCAGCCCTGACCTCCTGCTATCTAGACCTCATCTTGCCGAATCCCTCCTGTGCCTCACATCTCCTCATCCGCCTGTGTGATCGAGTCATGCCAGGGGTAGCGACCTGGGTGCCACCTGCCGCACCAAGGCCATCCTGCTTTGCTATGGGCTCTCATGAAATCCAGTGGCACCTTAGACTCCGCTCCATGGCATGGCCTGCGTCATCTACCCCACAGCTCCAGAGGATCCACTACCTCCGTGTGTGTCCTGCCTACTGCCTTAAGTCTTACACAGCTCAGCCCAGCAGGAAGGAGTTAATTAGCGCTGCTGAGCCGTGCTAGTTAACTCCTTGGAGGGGGTTGAGGGGGTATATACATAATTCAGCCATCTATATGACTGTATGATGCATACGATAAAGAGAGTAATCATCGCATATCTATCTATCTAATTATCTAGCAAAAAAAGATCTTGTCCACAGCACCACAAAATGTGCAAGTTTATTCCATAAAAGGTGTCATTACAGCAGCGACGTTTCCGTCAGCTCAATCCTGACCTTTCTCAAGCAGCATAGTAACAGTGTTATCCACACATTTTATAAGGTCACCAATCAAATGTTTACCAAATTGATACATTACAAATCAGTGATAAATAATACATTATAATAATATATAACAGTGATATCACAACATATCAAAAGTGCAAGTCAAAAACAAACATAGTAAGATTACATAAAAAACTAAAATCACAAAGTGCAAAAGTTTATTTAAGATAAATGCTTAATTGCATTTAATAATAGTCGTGTCACAACTGTGCAATTAAAAAGTAAGGGTTAAAATGGGTGGAGAGAGCATACACTCACCGGATGACAAGTGAATACATATCGTAACTCCATTACAGTACACGGCTTGCGGAAGTGAAAACTGCGCATGCGCACATAGTTCAGAGGGGAATACGTACATAGGATCATGGCCAATGACGGTTCGGCATTCCGGTTCCCATGGTTGCATGCATAGTGTCACAACCGGCGCTTGCGTATAGGGCCATGGAACCGGAGGCGCCATCTTTAAAAAGGGAATATAACCTATTCAAATAAAATTAAGTTATAGGTAAATCATAGATAATACATCAATCGGGTTCCCAGTTATGGGCCATCCCATTCAGTGGGGTCCCAGTCCCACACTCAGAAACAAGCATTCTGTTCTTTTGTTAAGGTGTGTGGAGCTCGCGTCACTCCGTCCCGGAAAAACCAGAGCCGGGTACCGCATAATGTGCACGCAGACCAGCCACCCCACGTAGTGGGAGGGCATGTCCACAGCACAAATAATGTCTCCACACCCCAGTAGAAACCCTCTCGGTCTTTATGTCAACCAGAGTCATTCACTCAAGGACATATAGGGACCTCCTGTAAGAAAATATATTATTTAAACAAAACAAAAAACAAAAAAATATGGAAAAACTAAATAAAAGGTAAAAAATAAAAAATTAAAAAATACAATCTAAATAAAATCAAAAAAATCCAGAAAAGTAAAATAATAGTATAAAAATGCAAAAATCACCCCATATGCCATGATCCAAATGCACTCCATATAATACCTCTGAACACAAACAAAAAAAGTATAAAACACTTTTTATTAACATAAATTATAGTGACAATAATTATATAATCATCAGGTGAGTGTTCATTGCTCTCAAAATTCCACCTGAAAGACAAAAGAAGGACAGTTTAAATATAACCTTTGGTGGTAACACAGTAAGTATGACCTAACTGAGTACCGATAAATCCAGTATATACCATGTACAAGGATTATTGTGTAACCACTTTATGTGGAGTTTTAAATTCCACATTCAAGCCAGCTGGCTTTAAAGTTCCTAATATAAAAATCCATTTCAATTCTAATTTCTTCAGCATCGCCTGTCTGTCTCCACCACGTTTAGGCAGAGGCACATGGTCAATGATGAAGAATTTCAAGTCCTTTCCTGTGTGTCCCATAGTCACAAAGTGACTCGAAACTGGTAAATCTAGTTTTTTCTTACGTATTGTGTACTGATGTTGATTAATGCGTGTCTTTAAGTCCCATGTGGTCTCCCCAACATATTTTAGACCACATGGGCACCAAAGCACATACACCACATAAGAGCTACTACATGTCAAATAGTACTTGGCAGGATACACTTGACCATCTTGGGGGTGAACAAAAACCTTTCCTCTACACATTAGATTACAATTGACACATTGTCTACACAGATAACTACCTTTATTGGCAATGGTTAAATATCTCTGAGATCCCTTCTGATTCTGTGAAATATCCGCTTTGACAAGTTTGTCCTTGAGGTTGGCTTGCCTTCTGTAGGACATAAGGGGGAAATAATTAAATTCAGGAATGTCATAACAGTCTTGTACTATATGCCAGTGTTTCCTTATTATCCTACCCACAGCATGCGAATCATTGCTGTAGGTAGTGACAAAGGGAACTCGTTTGTTATCCCTTTTTCTTCTCTCTGGTATTCTCTCAATTTATTTAACCTTTAGTCTGTGTTTAAGCACTAATTCTCTAGGGTATCCCCTCTTGACAAAGTTGTTAACCATTTTGTCCAAGGCCACATCTAACTTGTCATCTGTATCTGTTATCTTCATTGCCCTCAGCATCTGGCTGTAGTGCAAGGAGTTAACCATGGGCCTCGGGTGACAACTCTCAAATTTAAGTAGCATGTTGCAATCAGTCGGTTTGATGTACAGGTCAGTGGTCAGACAACCATCTTTCACACTGACCAGGACATCAAGAAAATTAACTATTAAGATAATCCTGAAAAGAGAGTAAATCTGACACTCCCCCACTCCAGATGAGAAAGATGTCGTCTATGTACCACCACCACCCCAGGACATTCCTGAAGTGGGGCGATACATAGACGAACATCTCAAAGTATGACATGTAAATATTAGCGTACGTTGCTTCCCATCGTGGTCTCTCTTTTTTGTAAAAAAAAAACTGATCATTAAAGATGAAATAATTGTTTTTGAGTACCAACCGCAGAAGGGAAATAAGAAAATCAATATTCTCTGGAGAAAAGGAGGCAGTTGACAAACAATTGGTCACTGCCTCTACACCCCCATCATGTTGGATGGAGGTGTAGAGGCTGACCACATCAAAAGAGGCGATGATAGTGTCAGTTGGTACCCTAATGTCCCTGATCTTACACAGGAAGTCCGTAGTATCCTTAACATATGATTTTGTATTTATCGCAAAAGTGATTAGCACTTTGTCAAAAAATACCAATATATGTGATGTGATTGAATTTGTCCCCGAGACGATCAGTCTTCCCGGGGGATCCACTAAACTCTTGTGGATCTTTGTTAGCAGATACAATAAAGGGGTTACTGGAAAGAGAACAGTAAGGAATTTTTCCGTTTCATCATCAATAATGCCCGCCTCAAGTGCATTCTTTAAAATAATCTGTATTTTCCTTTCGATATCAAACCTGGGGTCATGTGTCAGTCTCTCATATACCAAAGTGTCACTCAGTTGCCTATCAGCTTCTCTAAAATACTGGGTCTTGTCCATGACCACGATTGCACCCCCTTTGTCCTCAAATGCGCATGGCGCTCTCTCACTTCAGAGCCCTGTCGTATTTCAAGGAAACAGTTTAGGGCCACATATGGGTTATTTCCTTACTCGGGAGGAATTGCACTACAAATTTTGGGGGGGCTTTTTCTCCTTTTACCCCTTATGAAAAGGAAAAGTTGGGGGCTACACCTGTGTGTTAGTGTAAAAAAATAAAAAAATGTCACATTAACATGCTGGTGTTGCCCCATACTTTTTATTTTCACAAGCACCTCATATGTGGGCGTAAAATGCTCTGCGGGTGCACAACAAGGCTCAGGAGTGAGGGCGCACTATGTACATTTGACGCCTAAATTGGTGATTTGCACAGGGGTGGCTGATTTTACAGCGGTTCTGACATAAACGCAAAAAAATAAATACCCACATGTGACCCCATTTTGGAAACTACACCTTTCACGTAATGTAATAAGGGGTACAGTGAGCATTAACGACCCACAGGTCTCTGACAAATTTTTGGAACAGTGGTCCGTGAAATTGAAAAATGTAATTTTTCATTTGCACAGCCCACTGTTCCAAAGATCTGTCAAACGCCAGTGGGGTGTAAATACTCACTGCACCCCTTATTAAATTCTGTGAGGGTCACATGTGGGGGGGTCCACTGTTCTGGCACCACAGGGTGCTTTGTAAATGCACATGGCCCCTGACTTTCATTCCAAACAATTTTTTTTCCCAAAAGCTCAATGGCACTCCTTCTCTTCTAAGCATTGTAGTGCGCCAGCAGAGCACTTGACGTCCACACATTGGGTATTTCCATACTCAGAAGAGATGGGGTTTCAAATTTTGGGGGGCATTTTGTCCTATTAACCCTTGTAAAAATTTAAAATTTTAGGGAAAACTAGCATTTTAGAGGGAAAAAAAAATAATTTACACATCCAACTTTCATGAAAAGTCGTCAAACACCTGTGGGGTGTTAGGGCTCATTGGACCCCTTGTTACGTGCCTTGAGGGGTGTAGTTTCCAAAATAGTATGCCATGTTTTTTTTTTGCTGTTCTGGCACCATAGGGGCTTCCTAAATGTGACATGCCCCCCAAAAAAACATTTCAGAAAAACTCACTCTCCAAAATCCCACTGTCGCTTCTTCCCTTCTGAGCCCTCTAGTGCACCCGCCGAACACTTGATATACACATATGAGGTATTTTCTTACTTGAGAGAAATTGGGTTACACATTTTAGGAAGATTTCTCTCCTTTTACTCCTTGTAAAAATTCAATAACTGGGTCTACAAGAACATGTCAGTGTAAAAAATTAAGATTTTGAATTTTCTCCTTCAATTTGCTGCTATTCCTGTGAAACACCTAAAAGGTTAACAAACCTTTTGAATGTCATTTTGAATACTTTGAGGGGTGCAGTTTTTATAATGGGGTAATCTGTGGGGTATTTCTAATATGAACGCCCTTCAAATTCACTTCAAAACAGAACTGGTCCCTGAAAAATTTTGATTTTGAAAATTTTGTGAAAAATTGGAAAATTGCTGCTATACTTTGAAGCCCTCTGATGTCTTCCAAAAGTAAAAACATGTCAACTTTATGATGGAAACATAAAGTAGACATATTGTATATGTGAATCAATATATAATTTATTTGGAATATTCAATTTTCCTTATAAGCAGACAGCTTCAAAGTAAAAAAAAAAAAAAGCAAAATTTTCTACTTTTTCATAAAATTTGGGAATTTTTCACCAAGAAATGATATTGTCACAAATATGTCACAAAAAAACAGTCTCTGAATCAGAATGAAAAGTAAAAACATCCCAGAGTTATTAATGTTTAAAGTGACAGTGGTCAGATGTGCAAAAAATGGCCGGGTCCTACAGTGAAAATTGGCTGGGTCCTTAAGGGGTTAAAGGGGTACTCCGGTGGAAAACTTTATTTTTTTTTTTTTTATGAACTGGTGCCAGAAAGTTAAACAGATTTGTAAATTACTTCTATTAAAAAATCTTAATCCTTTCAGTACTTTTTAACAGCTGTTTGCAACAGAGGAAAATCTATGTTTTTTTTATTTATTTTTTGTGTTGTCCACAGTGCTCTCTGATGACACCTGATGCCTGTATCAGGAACTGTCCAGAGCAGGAGAAAATCCCCATAGCAAACCTATGCTTCTATGGACAGTTCCTGACATGGACCGAGGTGTCAGCAGAGACCACTGTGGACAACACAAAAAAGAAATTCAAAAAGTAAATAATTTCCTCTGTAGCATACATCTGTTAAAAAGAACTAAAAGGATTAAGATTTTTTTTTAATAGAAGTAATTTACAAATCTGTTTAACTTTCTGGCACCAGTTTATAAAAAAAAAAAAAAAAATTTTCCACTGGAATACCCCTGGCCCAAATGGGCTGAGTTCTTAAGGGGTTAAAGATTCAGGGCCTCCAGGTATGCCCTTGGTCCTTAAAGGAGAACTCCAGACCATAAAAATTGTCCCCCATAGTGCCGGCAGTAAAAAAATAAAAATGTACATACCTTCCTCCGCTCCCCCGGGGCCTCCGGTAATCGGCTCCGGTCACCGTCGCGATCCACTTCCTGGTTGCCGGGGGTTGGATGATTCAGCCAATCACCAGCCGCAGCGCAGTCTGACTCGGTCGGCAATAGGCTGAGCGGCAGTGTGAAAACGCTTCAGGACACAACATTTTTCCCTACACCGGCACCTGTGGCCGGGGCCGAAAACGTCACACTGTCGCTCAGCCTATCGCCGGCCGAGTCGGACTGCGCTGCGGCTGGTGATTGGCTGATTCATCCAACCACCGGCAACCAGGAAGTGGATCGCGGCGGAGACCGGAGCCGGTTACTGGAGGCCCCGGGGGAGCGGAGGAAGGTATGTACATCTTTATTTTTTTACTGCCGGCACTATGGGGGACAATTTTTATGGTCTGGAGTTCTCCTTTAAGTACCAGGACACAAGAGCATACATGTACGTCCTATATCCTTCACGGGTTAATAAATCTCCTAGGTGTCTAAGTTCTAGTGTTGGTCACAGATACATTTCATAAATAAAGTTCTAATAGGGATATAGTAAAAACATCATGAGTTCAATTTACTGAGAATCAGATGTCTTTTCATAGTGACTGTTTCCATTATATTACATCAGTGAAGGGGTTAGCTGGATCAGGTTTATACCAATATTGTCACATCCATTTGTTTTTCTTGTTAACCTCTCAAACATTATACAGTCCTGTAATGCAAAGTGGAATGATATTCTCCAGTAGTATCCACAGTGCTTCCAAGTCACTGCTCTACAGGCTTGGGGAAATACTTGGAAATGTCTCTTTTAATCTTCAGTTGATGGGACCTTCTGGCCTTATTCAGTGGAAATTAGAAAGTACATATGGAAAAATAAAAAAATTAAAATTCAAAGTCTGATGTTGAATTGACTCCAAAAATTGATTTAAATGTCTGAGTAACCGCCTGAAGTAATATGAATAGTACATACTGTCAAATATTAGCCATTAGGTGCCCCAGTAATTATTCTAACTCCCATGCGGTTGATAAATTATTTCTTTCCTAGATATCTCCAATGCAAATGTCCTGATTGCAAGTGGAGTCTATCATAAACCATATTTAGTTTCAGCAAAACATAAAAAACAAGCTATTTATACCTCAGAGTAAACCTATTCGGCTTCTGTGGGATAGAGAGGGGAAACTTAAGTTTGGTCTCATTTCTATCTTTAAAGGTGATCCCATTAGGATAGCTCTCACATGCTGATGTCCACAATTAACTCTGCAGGCTGCAGAGTCAAGCTGCACAAGATCACTGATAGTACTGATTGGTACTATCTATGATATGATTATTGAACAGTACATTGTTATCTAATGATTGCATATAAAATTCCCCTTCGGGGAATTAAAAAGTGTAAACATATAAAAGCCTCCCCAATAAACTAAATCATGCCTCTTCCATAAAAATGCCAGAATTTACTATTTTAACAGCTAGTAGTATAAGGCTAGGTTCAGACTATGGAATTTCCGCCTGCAATTCTCCGTTGAAATTCCGTAGTCTGAACCTAGCCTAATAGAAAAACTATCTGAATTTAAATATTATTTTAACAATATTGATCCACAGAATAAACTAACATATCAGTTTTATCGTAAAGCTAAAAAGACTTCAAAGGTAGGCTCAAGCCTAATACAAATAACAGAAGGGTGCTGCTTGATGCAACCAAAACTAAAGCAAAAACGCTTAAAGAAAGTCTTACATCAATATGAAGGGCACATCTGATTAACAACAAAAAAATCTATAATCTTTAGTAAATACAAATAAGCATAACATACAGGACATATATAACCTTAAAACAACTAAAAAAAACTCTTCCCGAGCTAACGCCAAATAAAGGGGGGGGGGGGCTGCGTACCCCTGCCTGGGCACCTGTCCAACAAACGCTGGACCTCCAAATAACTCCTGTCGTGCTGTAATAACTCAATTATGGATTATGGTCAGAAAAATATTAATTATGAAAAATGTTAAATTATGAAAATTATTAAAAATATCCAAATTATGACCTGGGGAATTGTAGACAAAGCAAATCAACACAATTCATATCTGAGCCCGACTATTTCCTCAGATATCAAGAAGTTATTTTTATGATGGGATGACATTAACGCTTAAGGATGTAGTTTAGCAATATACAATAATACACAGGTATTGTGAAAGTATCCAGATTTATTGGTTGTAAGATTATAAACACAATGATATATGCAAACGAATATCAATTAGATATATTAGCAAACATTACAAGCATGTTAATTGACTGCATATAGTAGAACAATACATGTGAGTAGTAAGTAACTTGTTAAAATAAAACAAAAGCTACTAGGTTAGGAATATCATATAAGAAATAGGTTACATATCACTGTATCCAGAGGAAACCTCATGATATCAAGATATGGGCAATATCTAATCATAGACATATCAATATGGAATACTAAATACACTCCCCGCCCCCTTCTAACCAACTACAAATCACATGACTCCAAGAATGGGCAAATCCATCTATGGATATAAACATGGCAGAACTATGATATATTTCCACCCCATTCTGGACTATTTTCTATACATGATCTTGGTAAGACATTAAGACAAATAGCAGAGTTTTATGATCTCGCTAGAGTATATTTTAGGAGGAAGAACTTGAAACAAGTTTCCTGTGTGGGAAATATACTTATAACACTTAGTTTTGCGAGTAGAAAATCTATCAATGTCTAAGCAATTATTTAAAGCTTTGATAGATTATGAGTCTTGATTCTTCTGCAGGTAGAATGAAGTCTCGTAATATCCTAAAACTATAATCTCAATATGGAGATAATTTATTATTTTATTTAATACATTCATTTGCCAATCTAAATGGAATAATTCCATCCACATTAAGCCAATTAGTCTTAATTAAATGGAATAACATTTTTGTGTCTCTTACCAAGTCTATGTAAGAACCTTGTTTCTGCTCATAGGATAATTGAATGGTCCATCTCATCGTCATGGATAGCCATTGGTCTGGTACCATGTGATTAGTCCGGCTTGCTGGGATCTCACATGGCTTTTCCACCTAGTTGGACCGCTTTCCTTTGTGTGGGTGAGAGTTCTTAGTCTTTCTTTTTCCCATGTATCTTTTCCTTTGTCTTTGTGTGTTCTACAGTACAGTCCCTAACATCTGGTTTACCAGACTTTTTAATTAATCAGACACACCTCCCTAATTTGGAATTCCCCAATGAATGTAGGTTGCGTGTGTACATAAGGTAATGACTATGACCTCATTATAATATCCAGAATGCATTGAGCATATCACCCATAATGCCTGTCCTTTCAGTGTACACAAGGTTCCTGGGCTTTCTATGCAAAGGCAGTGCTAGCATACACATAAAAAGATAAACTCACTGTTCCAGTAGAGTATAAACGACCAGCCGGTCTTCTTAATTTTTTCTCTTTTTTCCAATAAAGTACAGTATGCAACATTTACATTCCAAACAGGTATTCTCAGCTCAGAGGCACCAGGATGAGCTGAGAATACCTGGCTGGAATGTAAATGTTGCATACTGCACTTTATTGGAAAAAAGAGAAAAAATAAGGAAGACCGGCTGGTCGTTTATACTCTACTGGAACAGTGAGTTTATCTTTTTATGTGTATGCTAGCACTGCCTTTGCGTAGAAAGCCCAGGAGCCTTTTGTATACTGCATGTTTGGGAGCTACGAGTGGAGCTCCTCACCTGGTGATTGATTGCAGCACCATAGAACTTTACTCATTGCGACTTTCCTGTCAGTGTAATGTCAACTACCCATACTCTAGGGGTTGCTATTGCATAAGCAATTAGCAACATTACCATTAAGGGTTAACTGTCAATAACTGGTCTTAAACCCACATTCCACACTTGACCTATGGAGCCATAATTAAAAATGCAGGGATTATATATATATATATATATATATATATATATATATATATATAATTAAAAGATTGATTCTCATAGACATCTTGGGGCCTACCTAGACATCCAAATGCATTGGGGAGATAAGAATACCATGGAGGTCTCTTTCACACAGTATGTGAATCTCTCTATGTCTAGTCTAGGTAATTAATTGTTAGTCAGAGTACCATTCACAAGACTGGATAACTAGCCCTCTTATCTGTCTCATCTAAACAGCCATAAATATCTAAAGAGACAACAGGTATTCTTCTCTCAGACTGGCAATTTTTGTAGATATGAAACTTTGGTGTTCTATTTAGATGTGGTCTATTTAGAACATACAACATGGCAGACACATCATGCTATTATTCTATAGTGATTCATTTTTGGGGCCTACAATTAGTATGACACTTCACACATAAAAAAAAAATAACCCAGGGGGCTGGTAGCCAGCATATATAATAACTTAAATACAGGCACATGATGGTAGACACTCAAGTACTGTTCCAAAAATACTTAAAACAAATAAGAACCACATGCCCTGTTATACAACCTGCAAGCCCCAATGCAGTATTGGACTGGAAAACCATACTCTAAGATGGCAGCAAAAGCAATCAGAGAAAAGACCCATTGCATTCCCCACAGGCGACTTCCTCAGGGTAGTTGTAGACCACTAAAGAAACCACTCCACCTTATATGTACATCTTGTCCCTCTCATAGTTATACCATTTGGCCCACAGGTGTAATGAAATTCTCACCTGATTCTGGTGACACATACAATACAATATAATGTTATGATTTCATAGCGGCACATATAATATATACATGTAATGGTGTCACTTACACAGCAATAGTCATTCACGTATTTAGTAGTACGGCTGCCTCTCCCATACTTCCTGTGCGTCGCACCTCCAACTACTTCCTGGTGTCGGAGGTCAAATACAGCACTGTGCCTGTGCACATCCCCTTGGCACAACTTAACAACTCACAGTGCATGCATAAGAGCACTGTAAAGAGCACTGTTTAAATACGACCCCACCAAAATTAGAAAATTTGTATTTTGTTTTCTTTTTATTCTCCCCAGAAAAAAAAAAATTTTGTTTTGTTTTACTGTACATTTTAGAATACAAAGAAAGGTGGCATTGTGAAGTACACTTATTCCTGCAAAAATAAGTTCTTATTTGGTCTCTGTATGGAAAAATAAAAGAGTAATGTCTCTTAAAAGACAAGGAGGAAAATTGAAATTGCTAAATGAATGTTTGCTGTGTCCTTAAGGTCCAAATGGACTGTATCCTTTTGTGGGTTAAAAAAATGAAACATCCTTTAATGAAAGAAATATGCTTTGACATACTTTGATATATCGGGACTTCATCAAAGTTGACCTTTGTTTAGGCAATAAATCAAATTCCCCGTTGCCCCCCCCCCCCATCCACCACCGCTCCTGTAATTATTGGGCAGCAGTCATGCATTGTATTCCTGCTTCACATTTCCAGAGAAAATGTATACTCTTACACTATCTGGCTTTTGTGCTCTTCTCCTTCTGGAGAGTAAGTAGCTGTAATTGCTTCCTAGTATAGAGGCCACAAAAATTGGAGAATTAGGGCCTCCTGTCCTTTTGAGAGAAGTCCCTGCTCCACTTTCATAAAGAACGTAAGTATCAGTATTATGAGCCCTGTGGGTTATTCCTTACTGTCTAGTCCAAGGAGGTATGTGGCGAAACATAGCATCATCACTTAAGGGTAGGGGTATTCCAGCTTTATACATCTTATCCCCTATCCAAAGGATAGGCAATAAGATTAATGATCGCAGGGGTCCCACCATCTTGGGGCAGCCCCTAGCATTCTGTGATGAGTGCTGCCTCCGAGACAGAAGACTGCCACACCCCCTCTTATAGACATGCATGGAGGGGCGTGACCGTGACATCATGTCCCCTTCTCGGGGCAGCGCCCGGCACAGAATGCTGCACAGAGATCACGGGCGTCCCTAGCGACGGGACCCCTGCGATCATACATCTTATCCCCTATCCTTTGAATAGGGGATAAGATGTATAAAGCTGGAATGCCCCTTTAACTCCTTATATTTGCTGAACCAGACTCTGTGCACCCGACTCAGCAGGTTTAGGGCCAAATACAAATCGACTTTTGAATCCAAACTAGTTTGGTGGCCAATTTGAGCACAACCTCTCCAAATGAATTTTAGGAGGTCAACTCATCATTACTCCTCACTAAAATTCTGGGCGCAAGCAAAAGTTGTTCTTGGTGTACCATCCAACAATGGTCATTCATGTTTTATTGATATTAAAATAACTTATTGATCCCTCAATGTCACACATTGCCGCAGTCCCTATTGTGGGACATCCTCTTTTAGAAGTATCAGGCTCTTTCAGTAATTTAGAGGATGTAATTGTCTATCAAATTCGTACAATAATAATTACTTCAAAATATGTGACTCCTAACCACTAATGACAATCTGGTGTAGGTTATGAGGTCACTCACTTATTTTGTTAGTTCTTTCTAGGTAAGCAAAGTTTAATTTTAATGATGCAGTGTTGGCCAGTGTTCTGAATTAGTTTTTTTGTGTGTACATACATTAACTCTTCTAAAACATTTTTTTTTTGTTTTAGTACCATTGTCACACATATAATCAATGTGTAACACTCACATTTCAGAACACAGGAACTCCGGTGGATGTGGATCCACTGGACCTGTGTGGCAGATGACTCAGACCGTACCAGGGAGCAGAGTTTAAGGTGCCGCTGGTTTTCACCAGATTCCGCTGCAAAGCGGGATGGACTTGCTGCGGCAGGCAGCACCCAGGTCGCTACCCCTGGCATGGCTCGACCACACAGGCGGCTGAGGAGAAAATTTTTTAGGGAGGAAATTTTTATGAAAACCACAATTTTGCACATGTTGGAGGGTTTCATTTTCACAATGTACAATTTATGGTAAAAATGACATGTGTTGTTTATTCTGTGTGTCAACACGATTTAAATTATACCCATGGCTAGGTACTTTTATATTTTTGTACCACTTAAAAAAAATCTAAAACTTTTTGTACATAATCAGTAATCTAAAATCGCCCAATTTTGACCACCTATAACTTTTTCATTTTTCTGTATATGGGGCGGTATGAGGGCTCACATTTTGTGCCATCATCTATACTTTTTATCGATACCACATTTGCTTATACAAAACTTTTATATAATTTTTTATACATTTTTTATGAATAAAATGTGACAAAAAAGAAGCATTTTTTAACTTTTTAAAATGTATTACATTTACGCCGTTCACCGTATGGGATCATTAACATTATATTTTGATCGTTTGGACATTTATGCATGCGGCAATACCAAATATGTTTATAAAAAAAGAATTTACGCTTTTTGGGGGTAAAATGGGAAAAACTGACAATTTTCATTTTTATTGGGGGGGAAGGGATTTTTCACTTTTTATTTTTACATTTTTTCTACTTCTTTTTAACACTTTTTTTTGTCCCCATAGGGCACTATCTTTAGCAATCATTTGATTGCTAATACTGTTCAGTGCTATGCATAGGACATAGCACTGATCAGTATTATCGGCTATCTCCTGCTCTGGTCTGCTCAATCTCAGACCAAAGCAGGAGATGCCACGAAATGGACGGAGGCAGGTGAAGGGACCTCCATCTGCCATTACAGATGATCGGATCGCCGTGGCAGGGCTGCGGACGATCTGATCATCTATTTTATCATGTGCATTGCCGCAGATGCCGTGATCTGTACAGATCACGGCATCTGAGGGGTTCATGGCGGACATACGAGCGATCGCGGATGTCGGCCATTACTGTGTATGACGCGAACACCGCTCCAATGCTCTTGGTCATACACAGGACGTAAATGTACTTCCTGGTGCGCAAAGTACTGCCAAACCAGGATGTACATTTACGTCTGTGGTCGTTAAGGAGTTAAATCTTAAAGCTCCGTCACGCGCCCTAGTGGACGGGGACACACGCGCCGGAGCAGCAGGTAACGGGACCATGCATTTACGGCCAGCGTGTGCGGCCGGAGCTCATAACGTAACACAATGCCATTTGAATACAAAGTCAGGGAAGAATTTATATGTAAATCAGCTCTCACACATCCTTTTCCAGATAGCTTTTTCTTAAAATTCTGTGTTTCACTCTTACTTGGAGTCTTAGAAACTAACTGGGAATGCACACCGAGCCAGAAATCTCTCCAGATGGAAAGAATTTCCCTCCGCAGAAAGTTGTTTCAGTGTTACACCTCTTTTTGATATTCTCCTCAAAGAGAAACATTCCCCTTTTGGTCCAATGTAAAGTCAGACATGAAAATATATTATCCCGCTAGCCATGGTCAGTGAGAATTTTTTAAACTGTTGGCGTCATATGTGGCAATAGTTACCTTAGATATATATATATATATATATATATATATATGAAAGAGTAGTCATTCACAAAGAGATTTCAGATATGTTGGAAATATTTTTTTATCCAGAGTGGTTAGGTTTCCAAATATGTTCAACACTCCCCATACGTAGTATCATTTCATCAGCTCTGCTGCACAGTGTATGTACTAGACACTTGTAGTCAGGTCAATGATCCATTATGCACTGCAATCTCCAGTATTAATAGCACCTGTCAAGACTAGGAAAATGTTCCTACACAAAGCGGTGATCCAAGTCATCTCCAAATAAATATTTGGCCAATGCTGGGGAATTATTGTCTGCCAGTATAGTCATCTTCAAACCACTTTATTAAAAGGATGCCTATAATTTCTAAAAAATATGGATATGTCATAGTAAGAAAGTCGATCCGGAAGTAAGAGACACAAAGGCTTCTGCCACTTTATTCTTGCCATTGGTGGGGGTCTCAGCAACTGGACTCCCACCGATCAAAAACTTCGGACATTTGAAATGTTTTAAAATGTATTGGTGTCCTTTAATATCGGATCAGTGATATCAGAATCAATGTATTTTGTTGGCATAATGCCTACCACAGGGGAAGAGCATTTTGCCATAAAAAAGGATAGCTCTTGTGCCCTTATGTGAAGAATTTGAATAAACAAATCTGCATTGTAATACACTCCAACATTTGCATTGAGTTGAAGGCCAAGAAGCCTCTATAAACATTGGACTGTTGGCCAATCCCACCATAAATCAGCAGGTTTGGGTGATTTTTATTAAGTGTGTTGCCAACTAGAGATAAAGAAAACCCAGAAACAGCCGATATACAATAGTAAAAGACTTTACAGATTTCTAGATGTTTGCATGGGGCAATGCTAAGTAAAGGGGTTATCTAGGCTTATTAAACTAATAACTACTCTTCAGGATAGCCTATCAATATAGGATTGGTGGGGATCTTACTCGCTGCATTCCTGCATATCACCTGTTTGAAGGGCCCACGGTTCTTGTGTACAAGCTCTTGTACCTTTACTATTAGGAGCAGTGAAAGGTACTGCAGTGTTGCACCATTTACATTAATCCAGAGAGTTTGTAGAAAATAGAAGTATCTAGTGCTGTTAACCTTTCACATTTGGAAGATGGGTGACAAAAAATGTAGGTCTGCTCACCTCGTAGGCACAACACTGTTATGGGCATGTGGGCATGTAGAAATATGAATCTATAGCAGCCAGGAGCAGCCAGCATCCAGCACGAAGATCCAATATGGAATGGTGAAGCCAGAGACAAACAATGGGGGAAGTTCAGAAGAACCTTGTAAAGAAAGGCTACATAGAATGGGGCTAACCGGTGAATGATGCAACTGTAATCGGACTGGTATAGTAAAATAATCAAAGTTTTATTTAGACAGTTGGACAGACAATGCATTTTGAGAAATACACTTTTCTCTTACACAGGTCCATTTACATGAATGTCACAATGCTGCAGTACCTTACACTGCCACTACTATTAGTACAATGATCGAAGATCAATGACCAAGAGGTATACACTGTAGAGGCTTACATGACTGTCATGGCCCCTTAAGGTAGGGAGAGAGGCTTCACAAAGAGCAAATGCCAGGATAAATTCAGCGCTGACCAGACCACAGGACACTATCAAGTAGGTAACTTCAGGGTTTATTTCACAGAATGCAACACATTTTGCTGCGCAAGCGCAGGTTTCTCAAGCAGGGCCCCTTGAAAACAGCTGGTTGATGGGGTTGCCCCAAATTAGATCCTGATAATTTCATATTTGTGACAAACTCTGCGGATAAGAAATCAGTTTTATAAGGCTTAATTACCCCTTTTAAGCAATCCATTCTAATAATTATTTGGCTTAATTTGAATGAAAATCTCCTATAGCATTGAGTTAACAGATTCTAACGAATTTTCAATAGAAGTTGATAACGTGTAAGAAATGAGTGTAATGCATCATTTCAAAACTTCGATAACATTGTTTCATGTGTCCGCTGATGTCAATAAATAACGTTGACGAAACACAGGCTCTGTGAAAAGTCAAGATCAGATGTGCTGTATAATTTTTGATATATCCTATTCCTTATGTCTGTTTTGACATTGTGCATGAATACCCAGGAATGCAGCTGTAGGTGGGTCCTTTTCAATTGCATAAAAATGTATGCGATACATCAAAATGTTACAAATCCCAGGGTTTATAATCACAGATCAAGTGAGAGTCTTGTCACAGGCTTGACCAGCATGGGTGAAAAGGTTTAATAACTTTGTATGTACTCTCATAGGCACTGACAATATCAAGGAACAGGTTGTAATAATTAGACATGCTGTACTACATACTGGAGCAATTTACTGCAATTACAAAAAAATAGGCTTAAGTGAAGTCCTTGTGGTGTAACTCACTGAGGACAAGAAGTGGTGAAACATGAAACACTTCAAAAATTGGAAAAATATCATCAGCTGCCCGAAGAAAGCTACGGTGTGGCTCAAGAGCTCAAGTCTACAGTTAGGTTTACACTGTTTGTGCCATTTGGCCTGAACATCAGGAAAACTCCAATGGTTCTCATGAAGTGTGTCCGTAATTTGAATGGAAAGTACTAATAAGAAATGTCATTATTATTTTTTTTATAAATAAAATGTCCATAGGCTTCCATTGCTAATGGGAGCCTGGCCAAAAGAGTGTCCATTTGGCTAAAAAAATAAATTATCATACTGAACAATGCCAATCCATCAAAAAAAAAAAAATCTGATACAGGGAATTCCTTTGCCTACTCCTTCTGAGCCTCCTTAAGGGAATTGGTACTGTAGACAACCCCCTAGCACATATACAGTATTAAATGTGTGTTGGGTGGCTGTAAGCAGAACCACTGCTCTGCAGGGAGCTTAGAACATCAAGAAAAAAATGTGGTTTCAAATGGCAGGAAATGCTCAACCCCAAATGCAGTTGTACATTTATGCTGAGGGAGCAGATCCTGCGCTTGTGGTCCGTTGCTAAGGGCAATCCCCAGCATGAAATGCATACAATGGAGGATGCCTGCAGCAAACCACAAGTGCCACAATGGCATCCTACACCAAATGAAAGGTGTGGATGTGTAACATATAGAATACTTCTTCAATTTAGGTGCACTACTGTGGTAGATGTAAACAGTAACATATGACTAACCTTCAAAATGATGTTAAAATTGAGACATTAGCCAGACATGAGCCCGCACACCAACACCAAAGTTTCTCAAGTGGCACGGGACCTAACACTAAACCTACCTGTGCCATATGGGCAATACCAGGGGCCAGTTGGCAATTACAGCGGCATTAGGTCATTAGCGTTGGTGTGTAGTGGAGAGGATGTCTCACTACAGGGCTTACCTACCTTGATGTAACTCTCTATATATTTTTATTTACATCATCAGAGCTTCTTATGCCTGTATACTTATGCTTCCAAAGTATACCACCGACAGAAGATCTTTATGGGTTGTCCAATGATAAAACCTATTTTCTACTGTTGTCCATTGCCCTGCTTCCTGTCTGGTATATATCCTGTACCATTGCCAGTGGGCAATTATAGCAGCATTAGGTCCTTGGTGTTGGTGTGCGGGCTCAGGTATGCCCTTCATATAAGAATATACTGGCTAATGTCTCAATTTTTACATCATTTTGAGGGTTAATTATATGTTAATGTTTACATTTACCACACTAGTGCACCTAAATTTATGTATTATTCTGCAGAGAGAAAGCAGAGAGGATGGTTCACTACTGGGCTAAACTACCTAGGTTTAACTCTCTCTATATATTTTTATTTACATCATCAGAGCTTCCTATGCCTGTATACTTATGTTTCCAAGTATACCACAGACAGAAGATCTTTATGGGTTGTCCAATGTTAAAACCTATTGTCTACTGTCTAATACATTTTACTACATTTCTGTGTTTTTTTTTCTTTTATATTTCTTTGATGCTTTTTTTCCCTGTCTAATGTTCATCTAACAATAATAATATTTCTGTTCCTGCTGTACACTCTAGCTGGGAATTCAGCCCACTCTATCACCATCCCACTACACTTTCTTGACTATAGTTAACAGCAGAAGACAGAAGAAAAACAACAACTTAGTTAAACTGTTAGCATTGGATTATACTCTGATTATGGTCTGTAGACATGCACCGCCAGGACTGTGTAAGAATATGCAGTCTCCAAAAAGTGCACCGCTCCGAGTAATGTGTATAAGACCCTATGCTAGTAGTACCAGACAGAAGACCCTTACTTGTCTTGTTACCTTCTTGACTATAGCTGCACACACTGCATTCACAGGAGCCTAGGAAAAGGAGATAGTTGGCTGAATTCCCAGCTATAGTGCACAGCAACAACAGGAAATCTGTTACAGGATATATTACAGACAGGAAGCAGGGCAATGGAAACAAAAGGGAAAACCCTGTACAGTGAGGGAGAGGAAGTCCCAAATGAAAATTCAGAATTGTGGTAAGGGCAGTCTTTAATTACTGTATATATATATATATATATATATATATATATATATATATATATATTATCTCTAGACTTTATATATATATTCTCTAAATGCAGAGAATTCAGAAGGCGGAGCTACTGAATGAGTTCTTTAGTTCTGTATATACTATGGAAGAAGGAGCTGACATTGGACAGGTCAGTGCTGGTAACACATCATGTCATGTACTGAACTGGCTTAATGTAGAAATGGTGCAAGGTAAGTTAAGTAAAGTAAATGTAAGCAAATCTCCCGGACCGGATGGACTACACCCAAGAGTTCTTAGAGAGGTAAGTTCAGTAATATCTGTACCCCTGTTCATGATATTTAGAGATTCTCTGGTGTCTGGTATTGTGCCAAGGGACTGGCGCAAGGCGAATGTGGTACCAATCTTCAAAGAGGGCTCTAGGTCTTCGCCAGGCAATTATAGACCAGTAAGTTTAACGTGCATTGTGGGTAAATTGTTTGAAGGACTTATAAGGGATTACATACAGGAATACATAGGGGATAATTGTATTATAAGTGATAGCCAGCATGGGTTTACTAAGGATAGAAATTGTCAAACCAATCTAATTTGCTTTTATGAAGAAGTGAGTAGAAGCCTTGACAGAGGAATGGCTGTGGATATAGTGTTTCTGGATTTTGCCAAAGCGTTTGATACTGTCCCTCATAGACGTCTGACAGGTAAGTTAAGGTCTTTGGGTTTGGAAATTTTAGTTTGTAACTGGATTGAACACTGGCTCATGGATCGTACCCAGAGAGTGGTGGTCAATGATTCGTACTCTGATTGGTCCCCGGTAATTAGTGGTGTACCCCAAGGTTCAGTACTGGGACCGCTGTTGTTTCATTTATTTATCAATGATATAGAGGATGGTATTAACAGCTCTGTTTCTATCTTTGCAGATGACACCAAGCTTTGTAGCACGGTACAGTCTATAGAGGATGTGCATAAGTTACAAGATGACTTGGATAGACTAAGTGTCTGGGCATCCACTTGGCAAATGAGGTTCAATGTGAATAAATGTAAAGTTATGCATCTGGGTACTAATGACATGCATGCATCGTATGGGATTAAACTGGCAGAGTCACTGGTAGAGAAGGATCTGGGTGTACTTGTAGATCACAGACTACAGAATAGCATGCAATGTCAGGCTGCTGCTTCTAAGGCCGGCAGGATATTGTCATGTATAAAAAGAGGCATGGACTCAAGGGACAGGGACATTATACTCCCCCTTTATAAAGCATTGGTACGGCCTCACCTGGAATATGCTGTTCAGTTTTGGTCGCCTGTCCATAAAAGGGACACTGCGGAGCTGGAAAGGGTGCAGAGACGCGCGACTAAACTAATATGGGGCATGGAACATTTTAGCTATGAGGAGCGATTAAAGGAGTTACAATTGTTTAGTCTTGAGAAGAGACGTTTAAGGGGGGATATGATAAATGTATATAAGTATATAAATGGCCCATACAAAAAAATATGGAGAAAAACTGTTCCAGGTTAACCCCCCCCCCCCCCAAAGGACGAGGGGTGACAGGCCTTCTTTACCATAAGAACTGTGAATTTATGGAACAGTCTACCTCAGGAACTGGTCACAGCAGGAACAATTAATAGCTTTAAAACAGGGTTAGATACATTCCTGGAACAAAATAACATTAAAGGGGTATTCCAGGCAAAAACTTTTTTTTATATATCAACTGGCTCCGGAAAGTTAAACAGATTTGTAAATTACTTCTATTAAAAAATCTTAATCCTTCCAATAGTTATTAGCTTCTGAAATTTTCTGTCTAACTGCTCAATGATGATGTCACGTCCCGGGAGCTGTGCATGATGGGAGAATATCCCTTGCATGATGGGAAAATATCCCCATAGGAGCTGGACAGCTCCCGGGATGTGAGTCATCAGAAAGCAGTTAGACAGAAAACAGCAACTCAACTTCAGAAGCTAATAACTATTGGAAGGATTAAGATTTTTTAATAGAAGTAATTTACAAATCTGTTAAACTTTCCGGAGCCAGTTGATATATAAAAAAAAGTTTTTGCCTGGAATACCCCTTTAATGCTTATGCAGAATTATAAAACAACATCCCTTCCCCTTTTCCCTTTACACCCCTACCCTTCAATTCTCTGGTTGAACTTGATGGACGTATGTCTTTTTTCAACCATACTAACTATATATATATATATATATATATATATATATATATATATATATATATATATATATACATATATATATATATATACATATAGCCCCCACACTGTATACACACTGTATATACTGTATAGCCTCCGCACAGTATATACAGTGTACATAGCCCAACCCCCCCCCCCCACACACACACACACACACACACAGTCCTTGCGCTGATCCAGACCCCAGGAAGTTTTACAAAGTGGGATTGGGCTATGTGAGAACAGCAATGGTGGGCGAGGGATGAAGGTGAGTATAGGATAAAGTAGTTTCAATGTATTCTTTCTACAGATATGACTAATACATGAAAATACATAAACAAACCACTTTAATTTCTGAGCAGAGCAAATATACAATGTAAAATAATCAGAGGTTTATGCAGGCCAGGACAGAAAGTAAACCATGATAGTGTTATTATTAATCTCCTGAATAACATTCTTTATTTCACTAAGTATAAAGTGACCCTCACACCGTTCTCAGCACAATAGCCGAGCTGACAATGATTCTGCTGAATAGTAGCTATTCGTCACAATAAAGGTGACCCCCATGTTTCAATGAGCGCTGGAAGAATAGAATAGTAATTGGCAAGACCTACAAGACGGCCATGTCAGGAAAATGATACTCAAGATGAGCTTTACGCTTCTGGCCTATAATAAGGGATATTACAGAGCTACCTCTCTTGTATTATATATATACATTATATCTTTGGAATAATCATGGTTATGTATTAAAACTAAAATCTGTCTGCTGTCTGAATATTTCTGGAAGTGATATGGATAGATGTTTTCCCAATTTTTTGGATTCTACCATTTGCTCAGAGGTCAAGTCCTGGGAAAAAGGTGTGGGAACTCAAATTTCTACCCAAGGGCCTTTCCTGCAGGACTCCTGCTAATGGGAACTGTGTTCCTGCTGTGGAAAAAGTGCAGGAACTCCATTCCCATGCGTTCCTTAAGCCCTTAAGGACCAGGGGTGTTTCTGTTTTTGCACTTTAGTTTTTTCCTCCTTACCTTTAAAAAATCATAAGTCTTTCAATGTTGCACCTAAAAATCTATATTATGGCTTATTTTTTGTGCCAACAGTTCTATTTTGTAATGACATCAGTGATTTTACCCAAAAGTCTACGATGAAACAGAGCAAAAAATTATTGTGCGACAAAATTTATACGTTTAAAATTGTCATTTTCTGACCCCTATAACTTTTAAATTTTTCCAAGTATGGGGCGGTTTGAGTGGATCCTCCGCGATTTGCCCGCAGTGTTCCCGAACAGCCCCCTGAGCTAGCCGAGGGTAGTTTACTTTCACTTTAGACGCAGCGATCAACTTTGAACGCCGCATCTAAAGGCTTAATAGCACACGGCACCACGATCAGTGCCGCACGCTATTAGCCACGGATCTCAGCCATTGTTAGGGGCCGGGCCCACGTTAGAGAAAGGGAGAGAACTCAGGGCATAGAGGTATGCCCTGTGTCCTTAACAGGTTAAGGACTTGAGCCCTGTGTTTGATTCTTAAAGGGGTACTCTGTCCCTAGACATCTTATCCCCTATCCAAAGGATAGGGGATAAGATGTCTGATCGTGAGGGTACCACACTTAAGGACTCCCGTAATCCCACTGCTGCACCCGGCTTTCGCTTAGAGCATTGGGTGCAGCGCCGGAGGCTCATGACATCACAGCCACACCGCCCTCGTGACATCATGGCCACACCCCCTCAATGCAAGTCTATGGGAGAATTGCATTGAGGAGGTGTGGCTGTGACATCACAAGCCGGGCGTGGCCGGGATCTCACAACCCTCCGCCCCGCATGCACCAGATGTCTGAGGTGCCGCAGCTGAGATCACAGGGGTCCAGCAGCAGGACGCCTGCAATCAGAAATCTTATCCCCTATCCTTTGGTTAGGGGAAAAGATATTTAGGGGTGGAATACCCCTTTAACCTCTTAAGGACCATGAACGCGTATACACGTCCAATGGCCCTTAACCGGGTATGACGCAGGCTCCTGACTCGAGCCCGCGTCATACCGCCCGGCCCCCAGCTGATTCCTGCAGCTGGTGGCCGGCGTTAATAGCCGACATGCGGCGATCACTGCGGGCAGCTATTAACCCTTTAGATCGCCGCTGTCAAAGTTGACAGCGGCATCTAAAGATGCCTGTATTCAGTCCCTGGTGGTCCAGTGGAGTGGATCGCCCCCCCCCCCCCACCCCCGCAGCGCGATCGTGGGGGGGAAATCCACTGCTGAGGTAGCCAGAGGGCTTACCTCTCCTTCCACGGCAGCTCCAGCTCTCTGAATGATACAGCTTGGCAGGGCCAGGCTTTATCATTCGAGCGCAGAGCACACTGATCACTATGGTTTTATAGAACCATCGGGATCTGTATGAGGAATCTAATGATTCCTCCTAAAAGTCCCCTAAGGGGACTAAAAGTGTAAAAAAAAAAAAAAAGTTACAAAAAGTTTAACACGCACGCATTAACCCCTTCCTTATTAAAAGTTTAAATCACCCCCCTTTTCCCAAATTCCATATAAATTATATCTAAACATAATAAAAATAAACATATGTGGTATCGCCTTGTGTGTAAATGTCCAAACTATAAAAATATATCATTAATTAAACTGCACGGCCAATGGTGTACGCGCAAAAAAATTCCAAAGTCCAAAATAGCGTATTTTTGGTCACTTTTTATATCATGAAAAAATGAATAAAAAGCGATCAAAAAGTCCAATCAATACAAAAATGGTATAAAAACTTCAGATCACGTCGCAAAAGATTAGCCCTCGTACAGCCACATTCGCAGAAAAATAAAAAAGTTATAGATGTCAGAAGATGACAATTTTAAACGTATACATTTTCCTGCATGTAGTTATGATTTTTTCCAGAAGTAAGACAAAATCAAACCTATATAAGTAGGGTATCATTTTAATTGCATGGACCTACAGAATAAAGATAAGGTGTCATTTTTACCGAAAAATGTACTGCGTAGAAACGGAAGCCCCCAAAAGGCACAAATGGCATTTTTTCTTCTGTTTCAATAATTTTTATTGAACACATTTTTCAATTTTTCTTAACAAACAATCAAACAAATACAAAACAATGTATAATGTATAGTGTCTCACACTAAGCAGTCAAGTACATGAAAGTGAACATGTAACAAACATGTAAGAGGATTCTGTACATTCAGCCACTGGTAATAAACAGCGAAATGTCCTAGAAAAAGGTTTATGTCCTAAACAGAAGAAATTAGAGCATTGCCTCCTAATGGCATTTTTTCTTCAATTTCGTCGCACAATGATTTTTTTTTCCCGTTTCGCCGTCGATTTTTGGATAAAATGACTGATGTCTCTGCAAATTAGAATTGGTGGCGCAAAAAATAAGCCATCATATGAATTTTTAGGTGCAAAATTGAAGTGGTTATGATTTTTAAAAGGTGAGGAGGAAAAAATGAAAGTGCGAAAACGGAAAAACCCGTGGTCCTTAAGGGGTTAAGAATACATTTTTTCCTTAACTCCTTGGGGATGGAGGGCATACCTATACGCCCTCAGCCCGTTTTGTGTCTATAACGCGGGGCACGCCGTGCCCAACAGCTGTAGAGACAACAGGAGGGTCCCTACCTTCCTACATGCTGTCCGATCGCCGAATGACTGCTCAGTGCCTGAGATCCAGGCATGAGCAGTCAAGCGGCAGAATCAATGATCAATGGTTTCCTATGAGAAACCATTGATCAATGTAAAATATCAGTGTGTGCAGTGTTATTGCCCCTCTATGGGAGCTAAACATTGCAAAAAAAGTGAATAAAGATAATTTAACCCCTTCCCTAATAAAAGTTTGAATCACCCCCCTTTTCCCAATAAAAAAAACTGTGTAAATAAAAATAAAAATGAACATATGTGGCTTCACCGCGTGTGGAAATGTCCGAATTATTAAAATATATCGTTAATTAAACCACACGGTCAATGGCGTACGTGCAAAAAGTTCCGAAGTCCAAAATAGCGTATTTTGGGTCACTTTTTATATCATTAAAAAAATTAATAAAAGTGATCAAAAAGTCCGATAAATACATAAATGGTACCACTAAAAACGTCAGATCACGGCACAAAAAATGAGCCCTCATACCGCCCCATACGCAGAAAAATAAAAAAGTTATAGGGGTCAGAAAATGACAATTTTAAACGTATACATTTTTCTGCATGTAGTTATGATTTTTTCCAGAAGTAAGACAAAATCAAACCTATATAAGTAGGGTATCATTTTAATCGTATAGACCTACAGAATAAAGATAAGGTGTCATTTTACCAAAAAATTTACTGTGTATAAACGGAAGCCCCCAAATTTAAAAAATGGCATTTTTTTCTTTAATTTTGTCGCACAATGATTTTGTTTTACATTTCGCTGTAGATTTTTGGGTAAAATGACTGATGTCATTACAAAGTAGAATTGGTGGTGCAAAAAATAAGCCTTCATATGGATTTTTAGCTGCAAAATTGAAAGGGTTATGATTTTTAAAAGGTAAGGAGGACAAAACAAAAGTGCAAAAACTGGAAAACCCTCCGTCCCCAAGGGCCATTCAGTGGTGGACTGATAATTCAGGTTAGGTTGGGTTCACACCACGTTTTTGCAATACAGTTACCGTATCAGGTTTTTGAGAAAAATAAAAAGGGATTCCTGAAAACCTGACTAAACTGTATCAAAACGTGTGTACAAATTTTTATCTGTATACAGTTGAAAAATGATGTCTGGTTGCATCCGTTTAAAAAAAAAAAAAACATATACCGTATATACTCGAGTATAAGCCGACCCGAGTATAAGCCGAGACCCCTAATTTCAACCCAAAATCCCAGGAAAAGTTATTGACTCGAGTATAAGCCTAGGGTGGGAAATACCTCATCCCCCCCTGTCATCATCCAGACCCGTCATTAACATCCTCATCATCCCCTTGTCATCATCCCACACATCCCCTTATCATCCCACACATCCCCCCTTCATCATCCCCTTGTCATCATCCCACACATCCCCTTATCATCCCACACATCCCCCCTTCATCATCCCCTTGTCATCATCCCACACATCCCCCCTTCATCATCCCCTTGTCATCATCCCACACATCCCCTTATCCCACACATCCCCCCTTCATCATCCCCTTGTCATCATCCCACACATCCCCTTATCCCACACATCCCCCCTTCATCATCCCCTTGTCATCATCCCACACATCCCCCCTTCATCATCCCCTTGTCATCATCCCACACATCCCCTTATCATCCCACACATCCCCCCTTCATCATCCCCTTGTAATCATCCCACACCCCCCCCTTCATCATCCCCACCCCCCTTCATCATCCCCACACCCCCCCCCCCCTTCATCATCCTCTTCTCATCATTCGCCCTCAGTGGTCTTCAACCTGCGGACCTCCAGAGGTTTCAAAACTACAACTCCCAGCAAGCCCGGGCAGCCATCGGCTGTCCGGGCTTGCTGGGAGTTGTAGTTTTGAAACCTCCGGAGGTCCGCAGGTTGAAGACCACTGCGGCCTTCAACATCATCCAGCCCCCTCTCACCCCCTTTAGTTCTGAGTACTCACCTCCGCTCGGCGCTGGTCCGGTCCTGCAGGGCTGTCCGGTAAGGAGGTGGTCCGGTGAGGAGGTGGTCCGGGCTGCTATCTTCACCGGGGGCGCCTCTTCTCCGCGCTTCCGGCCCGGAATAGAGCCGTTGCCTTGACAACGACGTATCTGCGTCGTTGTCAAGGCAACGTGACTATTCTGAGGCCGGGCCCGAAGCGCTTAGAAGAGGCCTCCCCGGTGAAGATAGCAGCCCGGACCACCTCCTCACCGGACCACCTCCTTACCGGACAGCCCTGCAGGACCGGACCAGCGCCGAGCGGAGGTGAGTACTCAGAACTAAAGGGGGTGAGAGGGGGCTGGATGATGTTGAAGGCCGCAGTGGTCTTCAACCTGCGGACCTCCGGAGGTTTCAAAACTACAACTCCCAGCAAGCCCGGACAGCCGATGGCTGCCCTGGCTTGCTGGGAGTTGTAGTTTTGAAACCTCTGGAAGTCCGCAGGTTGAAGACCACTGCGGGTGGGGGAGTTCACTCGAGTATAAGCCGAGGGGGGTGTTTTCAGCACGAAAAATCGTGCTGAAAAACTCGGCTTATACTCGAGTATATACGGTAAGTTCTTTTCACTCCATTATGAATAAAGTTTCACTTGTTTGATTGAAATTCCAAGAAAAAAACTGTGCAAAGTCAAAAACCATATGGTAAAAAACGAATGGAACCATGTGCACATACAGTTCTGTACGGTTCCTCTTGACTCCCATGTTAAAAAAAAAAAAAAGTTTAATATGGTTTTTCACCGGGACCACGGTTTTCTGTCTGGAAAAAAAAGAGTAAAAAACCATATGCTTTGAAAAACAGAGTCAACCGTATACATTATGGTGCATACGGTTTTGAATGGGAAGTCTATGGGCACGGTTTTCAGTAAAGTTGCATACGTTTTTTTTTATGAAACTGTATGCTGAAACCGTATAGCTAAATCATGGTGTGAACCCACCCTTAGAGGGAAGTACAGGACTGTGCAAAAGTTTAAGTACAATTTAACCCCTTGGGGACTGAGCCCATTTTGACCCTAAGGACCAGAGCATTTTTTGCACATCTGACCACTGTCACTTTAAGCATTAATAACTCTGGGATGAAGTATAGCCATAGGAGTTTTAGCTCCTTGGCATTGACTACATGAGTAATATTCTTAGCATATATACTTCAGTATTTAGCACACCATCTCTGCTTTAGTAGCTTGCTGTATTATGTGGCAAGTTCCTGATATATTTACTACACTATATTGTTCTACAATACCTGGTATATTACTTATACAATGATACTCTTTACCATTAGTACAGAGTATATACCAGTCATTACATCTATGCCTTTCACTGGCACTTTATGTTTACCTATATTTATCATGGGCACATAAGATTTATGTATAATACTTAGCAGTCATATTTTGAGCTAAACATTAATACATCCATTATTTTGCATGCATGTGTGCTGGTTATATTTTATCTTAATAGACCTCCCCAGTCACCACATTTATCAAGATGCAGGCGATCTTTCGACATAGGTAAGCAACCACCTAGTTGGTCTCTAATTGTGCCCTTTTCCAATACATGTAATTCTAACACCCTGATTTCATACACCTTGGCAGGCTAAGCATCATTGGCACCAAGGAGACCCCTATCCACTAATAATATGGATGGAATATCCCTTCGGTTATTTTATGATAGGGTATTACTCCACTGTGCTTCCCATACCTTGTAAGTTTTGTAGTATTTATACATCTTTTTTGCCTCTAGAATTTTTCTGATGGCGATCCACCCAAATACATGCATATATCGCATCACATCTGTGTATACTACATAAGGTATGTCTACGTCAAGCATATACTTAGTACACACACCTAGAACCTTCCTAGTTGGGGCATAATTCATCCCTCTATTTATCTACAGGCTTTTCAACCGTGATACCACCTCATACCAACTAGCTCAATGGTGGCATCTTATATATTATCAGGACTACCACAACATCTTCTAAGTGGACAATCCTTGGGACATTTATCTGGGGTCTCCTGGTATACTTACCAATGTTCATGTTCATATTAATATCTTAATATTTACTCTGTGTAGGAGAGACGGGCTATAACGACACCCTTCTGTCATGCCCAATCTCTGCCTATTACTCTATCACTCACTCCCTGAGGAGTTGTGTCACCTCTGTTATGCGGTGTAACATAATGCGTTGGACCTATGTTTAATTGTTATGTATGTATATCACAAATAATTTACCACAGAGTAATTCTCTTGAGGACACTGCACATAAGTAGTGTTGTTAACCATATCTCCTTTGCCTGTTATTCTGCACCACAAATTTTTCTCGCATCCATTTCTAGGATAAGGTAGGAGGTTCTGGGTTCAGGCAGGCCCTCACAAGGAAGGACTCCCTGCAGTAACAGGTAGTGGGTCCTGTGACCAGCAGTGTCAGAATCATAGAGGAGAATATTATCTAGTTATTTTTATGGTTACCCACTAATTGGGATTATTTTTGCATTCTTGTATTGTCCATAACGGCATACATTGCATTTGTGCATTTTATAATATTTATAATTAATAAAAGCTATGTTTTAGATCTCTGTGTTTTCCTATTTTGCAAAAATGAAAGAAGCGATCTGATTGGTTGCTATGCGCAACTCAGCAACTCTTCCTCGGGACAGGTTTTGATAAATCTCCCCCATTGCCTTTAAATAATATGAATCTATCACTTGCATTGACACTATAAGTGAGAAATCACGTGCATGGCCCTGAACCCATTGTTGCCCTGGCTGTAGAATTAAGATGATCTAAAAGAACTTTTATCTTCTAAGTTTAATCATTTTCATAATAACAACAATCCTGATGGTAGAGACGATAACGTATAATTTAATAATTATCCCAAAAAATTCAGTGTTTTGTTTTGATCTTGTGTGACTTGGTTTATGAAAATACAGTCGACCGCTATGTGCTGACTTTTTCCTGAGGCCTTCTTGGCTCGGCCTCTTCAGTAATACTGTAATTGGATATACTATCTCTAGCATTATCTATATAAGCACATTCTCCTCTCTCATTTATTATGTCTAGCACATAACAACGTTAGGACAGAACGTTTAATTCTGGAGCTGAATCTGAAGAGATAACCTGTGAACACAGAATGAAAATGAACGTCACTAATTCACGAATCTGCAAAAACTGCATAACACACATCTCACGTTTTAACTCAAATACTTGTAAAGCTTGACACTGTATATCATGTGGCTTCCGGTAGGTGAAGAGCTGATATGATGTGTTCCAATATTGCTTATTAGGTCATATGTTTATGGAAAATATTAACCTTCTACAGGCAAAATTTATATATTTGGCAAAAACAAGCCTAATGATCCATAGTCTGATCCATCTCATCATTGTCCATGGAGCAGACAAGACACTCTTTTGACCTTATGCGATAAAATGTGGTTATTTATATATGAAAACAAAAGACTACATACTGTTGTTGAGAAAATACAGACATAGGGGGAAACTAACCATTCCCAGCAGAAGTGCAAAATTATGCAAAATGTTTACACAAGTTCCGTATTGCTCAAAGGAGGAGTTTTTGGTGAAAAGATTGGGTTGGCTTGCTGACTATCCAACCCTAGGGACCATCGCCCAGTTGGGGGCCATCGCCTATAGTGGATACTCCAAGTAGGCAGGGACAATATAGCAGGTGAGTTTAGGGCTGCACTTCCCCATCCTTACAGCTATACATTTCAGAGTAGGCGCATAAAATTTTCAGCTTTTCTGCATAAAAAATGTACTTATTTTTTTAGGACGGAAAATGGGGCTCAAAGAATTATAGTCTTTATTATATGGTATTAATCAAAATGAGCCTTAAAGGGTACTCTGCCCCTAGACATCTTATCCCTGTGGCTGCCGTGACGCCCTCTCCCATAGACTTGCGTTAAGGGGGCAGGGTGTGACATCATGAGGGGGCGTGGCCTCAGCATCACGAACCGCCGACCCCTGTATCGTGAATCATCAGGCATGGAGCAAGCTTCGGCTCCGTGCTGCAGATGACTAGGGGTTGCAGGAGAGATCGTGGGGGTCCCCAGAGGCGGGACACCCATGATCAGACATCTTCTCCCCTATCCTTTGGATAGGGGATAAGATGTCTAGGGGCGGAGTACCCATTTAAAAGAAAGGTAATTGGAATTTTTGTCAAGACTAGGATTTGTGAACAAATTCAGACGGTAAAACTGGATGCTGAAAATGTTCCCCCCAGCATCTCGATCAGTCATCATCAATGATGCATTCTGGGAGTTTGGATCATCAACTAACTGCTCTGGATCAGGTCTCCGTAGATCAGGCACCAACTATCTACTGTTTTACCCCACTGTGCTGCTACCTTTTTTTGTTTGCTATAGCTAGAGGTAATGTCTAAACAAATTTGAGAAGAAGTGGAAGTCTAAATGAAGAAGTTCAACTATGAAGATAGTCCGGATTGTTACTCTTAAAGAAAACTTTCAGTTGTGGTCAAAAAATCATAAAACAATATTTTTATTGGAAACAATCTAAATGTGTACACACAATTTATATAATACAACTTACTTGGATTCATCTTTTTTTCTCGGATATGAGACCCAGATGACAGTTACACTGATATAATCTTAAGATCAAAACAAATTAACTTTAACCTAAACTAAACATTTTGGCTCACGGCCACACATATTTTTGTACTTTTTTACTTGGATTTCTGCTTTTGTAAGAGTCATGACTCACATCCAAGTCTCTGAACTGCTAAGTCAAATTTCGGGGCTCAGTCAGGCTGACAATAGAAATGACAATACACACTTTTCTTTCTGTGAGTCACTACTTAGACAAAGTAACAATTAAAGAGTTCAGCCAGAAGGGTGCCCTGCCAATAAAAATTCTCCAAAAATCCTTAGTCTCAATTATTAGGAATAAAAATATAGTCTTTGGCAAGAGTAATTTTACATTAAGCTGAAAATGATTTATATATTTAATGGCAAAGAATGTATTTGTCTGACTAAGAAATCTATACAGCGAGATTTTCGACATTTGATACAGTGATAGTTTTTTGTATGTATTTAAATGTTCGTATTCACATTAACACAGACTTGATATTAAGTTATTTCGCTTTATTACCAGGATAGTGTTTTTTTTTTACCTTGGAAAGAGTATTTCTATGTCATCTCCTGCCAGTCAGCACAGCAATAGAGAGGTGACATAGCTAAGACAATTTCTTGTGTCGATAAATTTGTCTGCATTACTGGAAAAATAGTACAATGCTACCATTCTAAAGGCTCAAGCTTATAGCTGTACTGTCCCATAATAGTACAATTTAGTTGAAATTTTCACAAGGAATAAAATTCTTTTTCTATAGGCATGTATAAAATACTTATTCCTTAAAGAAACAATCCCGGAATTATAATTATTGTTTATTTATTTTGTATTTATTTATTGTTTTTACTTATATAGAGGCAATTATTAGAGAATAATGTAGAGGTTTTTGTGTATGTCTTGTGTTTATCTGTTATAGCTGATGTGACATGAGGCATGAGGTACGGGACTTCATTTTGCATGTAAATCCAATACTAAAGTGGTTCTGTAATGCCGCCTACATTTCTCATTAGACTTCTGGCTTTAAGTGTGACATTTGATCACTGCAACTTCCCATCTCATAAGTGCAATTTTGATGTGTTTTCTTATTGAAATTGTATTTTAGAGAACATATTTATGAACATTTGAAGTCCCTAATATACGCATTGAATTTTTACTGCATTTTTTTACACTTGTCTACTGCTTTTCTACATCTATTTCGGTTGGATTTTCCCAAATTGCTGCAAACTTCAAATTTTTACCCAGATTTGCACAAATGTGGTAAAATAGCCATAAGCAGTTTTTGGTCGGAAAACATATTTAATCATAGCCAACACCAACCCACAAAAATGTACTTTAGGGGTTATCCCATCTCATAAAGTAAGGACATATATAGCTGTAGGGCACACCTCCTTATGTATGGCAGCACTACATCGTGTTAGTGCAGTGAGCATAAGCGTACTGTATGTATTACCTCTCATTTTTTATGCTGAATTGATTAAAGGGATACTCCAGGGAAATATATATATATATATATATATATATATATATATATATACTCCAAAGCCACCACAGTTACTGGATATGTTCCATTTAAACCATCCTGTCTGATATGCATGGCTCCTGTGGCCTTTGTTGTCTTCTCTGGCTGCTTGATATTCTTTGCAACTCTTCTCTCCCCTTGCCTACATCTCCCAGCAATCATTGCAGCTCTTTTCTGCCAGCCACCAACCTCCCGCTCTGAGCAGCAGAGAGTGCTTCAGCATCTGATTGGCTAAGGCTGCACTCCCCTCCCAGTTCTCAGCACTAAAGTGAGCATGACTCATCAGTGCAGAGCAGAAATCAAGGCTGCTGTCAGAGAGGGATTTGGACAGAGACAGAGTAGATGACTGGATGATGTTATTCTCTCACTTCATGCATGGAATTGACAACTAAAAAGGGGAAACTGCTCTATTTAGCAAATCAATGATATTTAGACAATTATATAAGTTGTAGAGAAGGAAAGGATGAGTTATGGGTTTAGTTCCCCAGATTACCCCTTTAATGTAGGGGAGATATACCATCGTTCTATGCTTGTGGGGGGTCCCAACTGATTATGACAATGAAGAGGATGGAATGCAGGTGTAACTTGGCATCCCGTTCAATGCGTTTCACCTGCTAAGCAACCCCAAGCCACCTGACTGCGCAAAAACTGCATTGGTGTAGGGAAACCATTGCTGGTCATTCTCATGACTGGTGGGGTCCCAGAAGTGGTACTCACGCTGATTATAAAGTAAAAGCACTTCCTAGTTATGTGCTATGTGGCCCCTTAAAACGCTTTAAAGGGGCCAAATGGACACATACAGGTTATATGTTTAACACAATTGCATATTTTAGACCTAAAAAAAAATCACACCAATATGTGTTTATGTATGTATGAAAAACTATTTGTATGTATAAATGTATCTAAGGCCTCATTCAGATGGGTGAATATGTCTGTGTTCCAGATGTAGCAGTTCAATTCTACTGAATGTACAGTGCCACATGGTTTGATTCTGTAGAACCACAGGGGGGAAGGGGGGTCCACATGGTTAACATGGGTACAATGAAACTGCCTAAACAAGCCCCAAATTTGTAAAATATAATATTTAGTTTTACTATGTTTTTACAAATGATTCCCTTTATACTTCTTATCTACTTGTGTGTTATCGTGTTTGCAATTTCTTAGCAAGGTTCCAGTAAAGGAAGATTACTATAAGGTTTGTGTGGGGTGCCCAGTAGAAATTGTAAAGACTATAATGTTTAAGAGCCCCGGCTGTTCTCTATGGCAACTGTATATATCCTGGGAAGCAAAACATTGGAGGGCTAGTTGAAGAATGGCTGTTTTAACAGTAGTTGTTCTATCTACAGATTTACTAGGCATTGATTTACAATCTGTGAATGAATAGTAGCCTTCAACAACAGGAAGCTTTGCTATTAAACCTCTTACGTTCAGCTGGAGCCTGGAGTCAAGCTGCACAGCTTACAGGAAAGTGCACAACGGGATCCCCCATAATCATCACAGTAACCATAAGGAAATGTCTTCATCTCTCTTACACGGCTCTTAATCAGACACTGACAGCGAAACCTTTGATCAGAATATTAGGAAATAAAGATTAACTCTTCTCTACCCACCTAACAACTTCTGTTTAGAAAACAGGGCGATCTAAATCCACACTGCCTATCCGTCACAAATAAAATATTTACTGGCATGGAAGGTACGGATAGAAATTTCTATTTTGTTATTATGAATTTGAAACACAGCTGATTAAAACAATATCCAGAAATGAAATTGTTTATATTGATTTTTCAATAAATTATTAAGGGTCATATTCTAGACTAAAACTACTGTAAATAAAACCTTAGGTATGATGAATAAAACTATATCTTAAATCTATCAAGGTTTTCTAACTAACTAAAACAAGACTTAAAGTGGTACTCCGGTGGTCAGCGTGTTTTTCTGTTTTTGACTTATCCTATTTGTTTTGTTTCATTTCTATTCTTGTTGTTTAGGCGACTCTATTTCCGTTCTTTGTTGTCTTTTTATCCCCCACTTTGTTTTCCTATCTTTGCTTCTATTTCCTGTTTCTTGCTGTGCTGAAAACTACAAATCCCAGCATGCCATATGCCTTGCTGGTTTGGGGTGGCTCCTTTTTTTTGTTTCGCCCTTTACCCACCCTACTATTTTCCTTGGTCAGCCCCCTTATACACAGCACACTAATATAAATCAGCCCTGGTTGGGATGCACTGCCATACACACACAAAAGGGACTACAACTCCCAGCATGTGTCATTCAGGAGTCTTCAGTCTGTGGTATAACAACAGCATGCTGCCTCTGTAGTCTCCTGGGGATTGTAGTTCACCACACCTCTGTAGGGCATACACCAGTGTTTCCCAACCAGGGTGCCTCCAGGAGTTACATAGTTAAATAGTTAGTATGGTCGAAAAAAGACATATGTCCATCAAGTTCAACCAGGGAATTGAAGGGTAGGGGTGTGGCCCGATATTGGGGAAGGAATGGGATTTTATATTTCTTCATAAGCATTAATGTTATTTTGTTCCAGGAATGTATCCAATCCTGTTTTAAAGCTGTTAATTGTTCCTGCTGTGACCAGTTCCTGAGGTAGACCATTCCATAAATTCACAGTTCTCATGGTAAAGAAGGCGTGTCGCCCCTTGAGACTAAACTTTTTCTTCTCCAGACGGAGGGAGTGCCCCCTCGTCCTTTGGGGGGGGTTTAACCTGGAACAGTTTTTCTCCATATTTTTTGTATGGGCCATTAATATACTTATATACGTTTATCATATCCCCCCTTAAACGTCTCTTCTCAAGACTAAACAATTGTAACTCCTTTAATCGTTCCTCATAGCTAAGATGTTCCATGCCCCATATTAGTTTAGTCGTGCGTCTCTGCACCCTTTCCAACTCCGCAGTGTCCCTTTTATGGACAGGTGACCAAAACTGAACAGCATATTCCAGGTGAGACCGTACCAATGCTTTATAAAGGGGGAGTATTATGTCCCTGTCCCTCGAGTCCATGCCTCTTTTTATACATGACAATATCCTGCTGGCTTTGGAAGCAGCAGCCTGACATTGCATGCTATGCTGTAGTCTGTGATCCACAAGTACACCCAGATCCTTCTCTACCAGTGACTCTGCCAGTTTAATCCCCCCCTAAGACATACGACGCATGCAGGTTATTAGTACAAAACTACAACTTCCAGCATGCCCTGACAGCCTTTGGGCATGCTAGGAGTTGTAGTTTTGCAACAGCTGGAGACACAATGGTTGGGAAACACTGGTGTAACATGGTGTGTATGCTGAATAGGCTAGAACAGTGTTTCCCAATCAGTGTACCTCCAGCTGTTGCAAAACTACAACTCCCAGCATGCTCTGACAGCCTTTGGGCATCCTGGGAGTTGTAGATTTGCAACAGCTGAAGGCACAATGGTTGGGAAACACTGGTGTAACATGATGTGTATGCTGAATAGGCTAGAACAGTGTTTTCCAACCAGTGTACCTCCAGCTGTTGCAAATCTACAACTCCCAGCATGACAAAGTCTGTCAGGGCATGCTGGGAGTTGTAGTTTTGCAACAGCTGGAGGCACACTGGTTTGTAAACACTAACATACACACACACAACAGGGACTACAACTCCCAGCATGTGTCATTCAGGAGTCCCCCCCTCCCCCATCACATATAGGGGAGATTTATCAAAACCTGTGCAGAGGAAAACTTGCCCAGTTACCCATAGCAACCAATCAGCTCGCTGCTTTCATCTTTATGAAGGCCTGTGAAAAATGAAAGAAGCGATCTGATTGGTTGCTATGGGCAACTGGGCAAGTTTTCCTCTGCACAGGTTTTGCTAAATCTCCCCCATAGAGATCATTCCCAGTATGAGATTTATTCCCCTGCAGTCCATACATCCCCAGCCCGTACACCCTGTCATCCGCCCCTTCAGATAATACTTATCTTCTCTGTGAGGTCCTTCTCCTGTGCAGACCTGCATCCTTAGAATACAGAGCAGGGGGAGGGGAGGTGAGGAGCTGTGTAATCAGCTGGATGAGATGAGGGGGCGTGGCTTATTCCTCTCATGCAGACAGAGGGGGGGGGGGGGGGGGAAGCTGTGACATCTTGTCCACAACAGACTCAGAACTGTGGACAACAGTAAAAGAAAACCTTCTGAACTACAGAACTTCCTGCCCAACAAACAGGTAAGAAAAACACATACATGCTGCCAAAACATATAACACATGTATATTGCAAAAAAACTAAACTTACAAAGAAGATGCCATATAGTCAAAAAAATTAACCACCGAAGTACCCCTTTAAATGTTAGGAAGAGACAATTTGGGAAGAGTTCCCATTAGAAGTAATCTTTTTGTCTGTATTCATCTCCGTGCATACACCAGATGTAATGAACAATATGTTAGCGAGGCCGTGGTCGTGATGTAACACCACACCCCCTCGTCACCTCACACCACACTCCCTACATTCATGTCTATGGGAGGGGGCGTGACAGTGGCAGGACCCCCATGATCAGACATCTTATCCAAAGGATAGGGGATGTCTAGCAATGGAGTCTAACAACAGAGTACCCCTTTAAACCCTTATACCATCAGTAATATCAGGGTTAATAGTTATTTACTTTAGGAGTGTAGAATAAGTTTACTTTATTTAGGCATTTCTTTGGAATGGGTAGGACAGGATATAAAGGTTACAGACTCTCTCAGGTTAGTCACGCCCCCTGAAGAAGCGGCATAATAGCGAAACGATCGTTGGGGTTCAGGTGTAGGTATGGTTTGGCACCCTTTATTGTATACTTTTGGCAGGTATTACTCTTGTATCCTACCAGCTACTGTGGCATTTACTCCTTATATTTGTATATTTTGATGTATTTGGGTCCTACCATTGTCCTATATCTTTGTATGTCCACTAGTGCCTATCCATTTTTGTTTTAATTTTAATATCTATTTTTTATTACTAAATTGTATTAATAAAGTTGATTTTGTACATTCTATTACTTTTCTGTTTAATTTATGGTATGGTTCTCTTTTTGGTGTTATAATTACAAATACATACCTTTACCTACTATATATGTAGGGTTATATATATCTTTGGTGACTGTATAGAAAGTGTATACTTACCTTGCATAGTGTCGCAGGACCTGCGGGTAATGTGATTGTGGTTTAGTCTCTATGGTAGGTAAAAGGACCTTTGGAGGTTCTGGGTCATGTGATACCCACAATGCCTTGTAAAGCTGATTGACAGATGGTGTGGACCAATCCTAAAACGGCCAGCCCCTGCCCATATAAGGGAGCTTCAGCCAATAGACTCTCTCTTGGGTTTCGAATCGTTGGAGAGTCAAGATCTGCGCAACTTACAAAGACAAATACTAGGCCACAGCCTGCCAGCCTCAGCCTGAAGCTAAACAGTGAGTTCTTACAACTTCCCCGTTACTTCTAGCGAGACCTCTGGACCTAAACATAACCCTAAATCCAGCGGATCTGCGCATACTAAATCCTACTAAGCTAAAGAACTTACAAAAGTCCCAACCATACGTCAATCTCAGCTAAGCTGTATATAGACTTTGTTATAAAGACTGTTCCTGTATTCGCATGTTACAGAAAATCTTCAGTAAAGTTTACGCAAGTTTTCAGCAAAGCTCTGATGTGGACAATACTTTATTCTGCATCTCCCTATCGCTCTTGGGAAGGGTGGCGATAGGCCAAGCCATACAGCATTTAACCCCCACCCTGGCGTCACGACTGACAAGAGTTAATTATAACCGTGATATACCTCACAGCAACACCCCAAATGCCATACACCCCCCCCCAAGGCACCACAGTTTGTTGCAAGATGACTAATTCAAAACAAAAACAATCATGATTTTGTGACACTGTCGGAAGGTGTACATGCTATATGTGTCTATGTGTAACTATGCAGTGATTGTTAAAGGTCCACTGAAATCCGCCCGTTGACAGGAGAACTCTGGGATTTGACAGCTTATCCCTATCCTAAGGAGAGGGGATAAGTTCTAGATCGCAGCGGGGGGTCCCAGTGGTCTGAACCCCCCCCCATCCCCCCATCGTATATCTGGATTTTTCAAAAGCATTTGATATGGTTCAACATAAAAGGTTGGTGCATAAAATGAGAAGGATGGGGCTGGGAGAGAATGTGTGCAAGTAGGTAAGTAACTGGCTCAATGATAGGAAACAGAGGGTGGTTATTAATGGTACTTATTCTGATTGGGTGACTGTTACTAATGGGGTACCACAGGGGTCCGTTTTGGGTCCTGTTCTATTAAATATATTTATTAATGACCTTGTAGAGGGGTTGAATAGTAAAGTAGCAATCTTTGCAGATGACACTAAACTCTGTAAGGGTGGGTTCACACTACGTTTTGTCCCATACGGGAGCGCATACGGCAGGAGGGAGCTAAAAGCTCGCGCTCCCGTATGTAACCGTATGCGCTCCCGTATGTCATTCACTTCAATGAGCCGACCGGAGTGAAACGTTCGGTCCGGTCGGCTCATTTTTGCGCCGTATGCGCTTTTACAACCGGACCTAAAACCGTGGTTGACCACAGTTTTAGGTCCGGTTGTAAAAGCGCATACGGCGCAAAAATGAGCCGACCGGACCGAACGTTTCACTCCGGTCGGCTCATTGAAGTGAATGGCATACGGAAGCGCATACGGTCACATACGGGAGCGCGAGGTTTTAGCTCCCTCCTGCCGTATGCGCTCCCGTATGGGACAAAACGTAGTGTGAACCCAGCCTTAGGCGGTAAACACTATAGAGGGCAGTACACTGTTACAAATGGATCTGAATAAGTTGGAGGTTTGGGCTGGGAAGTGGCAGGTGAGGTTCAACATTGATAAATGTAAGGTAATGCATATGGGGAAGAAAAATCCAGGCTGGGATTATGTATTAAATGGGAGAACACTTGGGACGACTGACGTGGAAAATGACTTGGGAGTCTTAGTTAATAGTAAATTTAGCTGTAGTGATCAGTGTCGGGCAGCTGCTGTCAAGGCAAACAAAATCATGGGGTGCATCAATAGGGGCATAGATGCCCACGACAAGGAAATAATTCTTCTTCTGTACAAATCACTAGTCAGATCACACATAGAATACTGTGTACAGTACTGGGCACCAGTGCACAAGAAAGATATAGTGGAGCTGGAAAGGCTTCAAAGACGGGCAACTAGAGTAATATGGGGAATGGGAGGACTACAGTACCCAGAAAGATTAGCAGAATTAGGGTTATTTAGTTTAGAAAAAAGAAGACTTAGGGGAGACCTAATAACTGTGAATAAATATATCAGGGGACCGTACAGAGATCTCTCCCATGATCTATTTATACCCAGGACTGTATCTATAACATGGGGGCATCCTCTACGTCTAGAGGAAAGAAGGTTTCTACACCAGCAAAGACGGGGGTTCTTTGCTGTAAGAGCAGTGAGACTGTGGAATTCTCTGCCTGAGGAGGTGGTCTTGGTGAACTCTGTAAAGGGTTCAAAAGGGGTCTGGATGCATGTTTGAAGAGTTATAACATCGCTGGTTTTGTATACTAGATTTATAGGGACAGAACGTTGATCCAGGGATTTATTCTGACTGCCATATTTGGAGTCGGGAAGGAATTTTTACCTCTAGTATGAGGGTTTTTTTGCCTACCTCTGGATCAACTCAGTAGGGACTCATTTGGGTTATAGGTTGAACTTGATGGACTCTGGTCTTTTTTCAACCTTATGAACTATGTTAATATGTTAACACATGTGAATGTAGCCTAATAATAAAGATTCACAGCTGTGTTTTGGACCCACAAATATATTTTTAAAAATACTGATCATAATATAGCTATATGAATGAGGCCAATGGGAAAAATACACAAGACCGAAGTGAGGCCAGATGGCATAAGAATTCTGCTAAAAAATTCTGTTGCAGCAGAGTCCCATTGTTTTCAATGGGATTCTGCTTCACCGTGCAAACGGAAGAATTTCTGCCACAGAAATTCAGATTTTTCAGAATACGATCGGAAATGCATTGTTGTCTATGGAGACGGCACATTTGCGAGCGGGCCTAGTGCTGTTTGCATAATGTCCGCTGGAAATTTTCTGCACAAATGGTCACATGTGAACATGGTCTTCAAACAGCGTGCCTCTAGCTGTTGCACAACTACAACTCCCAGCATGCCCGGACAGCCGTTGGCTGTCCGGGCATGCTGGGAATTGTAGTTTTGCAACAGCTAGAGGTACACTGTTTGGAAAACACTGCTTTACAATCTTTAGTAAGTCCCATCATGTAAGACAAGACTGTAAAACTATCTACAATATAGCACTAGCTAAATTAAATGCTTCTTAAAAGTTCCATTGACCACACAATTGAGCGGCCTCTAAGAAACATCTCTCATTGGCTTATTACTATTGTGTGGGATCAAGCAGTGAAAGAAATCAGATATGGCCGGCTGCAGATGATGTTTCTGTCAAGCACAACAGATACATTCACTTATGGAACTCATCTGTGACTCAGGCAAGACATATTGCTTTTCGGTTTCAGCATGACACTTCTGCTCCGATTCTTAACCTCTGCTACTGTGTCCGAGATGCTGGTTTTAAAGGGTAAGACTTCTTCTGGTGTTATGGAATGCATACATACTTCTCAGGCTTGTGGCTTGTTTTTAAAGGTACAGTAAACTCAGAAATAAATTGTAAATTCAGACAAGAGATACATTTGACCACATATCTACTTATTTATTTACCTTATATACTCGAGTATACAGAAAACCGAGTTTTTCAGGTCGATTTTTCATGCTGAAAACGCCCCCCTCGGCTTATACTCGAGTGAAGAAGAAAAAAATCGCTGGCATACTGGTGGGGGTGGCGAGGGGGATGGGCCGGGCCATCCATCGCACCCAACTACGCTGCAGGATCCATCCGAATTCCAGTGGGGAGGGTGAGCCAGTCCGGGCCATCCATTTTGACTGGAAGGCCCTCTTCACCGCTCTGGGCCAGCCCCGGACTAGTGATGCTGCATTGACGCAGCCGCACAGGGTTTCCGTGCGCAGCAGATGACCGTGACGTCAGGGGCGTGGCGTCCCTTTGCACAGACGTCTCTCCGCAGCGTCATCAATGCAGCATCACTAGTACGGGGCAGGCCCGGAGCGGAAAAGAGTGCCTCCCGGTCAAGATGGACAGCCCGGACCGGCTCAATTCTCCCCTTGGAATTCGGACGGTCCCTGTAGCTTAGATGGGGGACGATGGATGGCTGCTAGGGAAGGACCAACAGAGCTACAACTGGGGAAGTGAGTAGAGAACAAGAGAGGGGGGTATGTATGATGACGAAGGTCTAGATGATGACAGGGGGGATGAGGGGGGTCTGGATGATGACAGGGGGGTAATGGGGGTCTGGATGATAACAAGGGTTGGGATGATGACAGAGGGGGTCGGGATGGTGACGGGCGGGGGGGGGGGGAGATGATGGATGACAGGGGGAGGGGGGATGATGTATTTTCCACCCTATGCTTATACTTGAGTCAATAAGTTTTTCCCAGGTTTTGGGGTGAAATTAGAGGCCTCGGCTTATATTCGGGTTGGCTTATACTCGAGTAAATACAGTACTTACTTATTTATTTACTTACTTTATTTATTTATTTATTTATTATGTATGCAGGATTGTCTGCATTTTACCAAAATAGTCTTGTAGAAATATTGAAGAAATACATGAAGCTAGATTTTTTTTTTCACGTACACAAGCAAAGGAAACTTCAGCTCACCCGGAGTCAGTTTGCAGTGCAGTGGACGGTGCAGGGCCACACCAATAGTCTGAGAAATAGACACAAAAAGTTCTACTCTTTCTTAGGATGCAAATAAAATTTTGGATATTTATTCAATTGACGCTCAGTACAGAGCAGTACAAAAGATCAATGATCGGTTTTAAGAGGTGCTCTTGGTTTTAAGAGGTGTGTGTGGATTTGCCCTCAGGAATTCCATTGCATAAACCTAAACTTTGGTGGGAATGGTCCTATACACGTAATACTGCTGCTGAAGAAAAAAACTGAGATAGTTCTGAAACGCGTCCAGCATTCATTTAAATACATTGAGACCACCTTATTTAATATCTATTCAACTCCCGTTGGCTTCTTACCCCGCTGACTAAAGGAGAGGTATCCATCAGCCACCCGGCCTGTCATACGCACGCCTCGCTGCCACGAGGACGCCGCAAGTATCTACACCTATCCAGGAATTGAAGCGCTGCAGGACCGCAACCAGGAGACCACCGCTGTCTGACACTGCCCCCTTAGGAGACGACCGAGTGTCTGGCAGTGTTCCTCCATGCACGGAGAGTCCATCTGGGAGATCGTGGGCATCTGGAAGCGATCGTAACATCCCCTGCTACAGCCCCGGAGTGGTGAGAATACAAAGTATCATTTTCTATTATCTAAGCGCTACTGTTTCACTAAATTGAAACAGTGTAGATATCTACCAACTGAATGTATGCCGGCAATTCATCTCTTTACCTACACTAATTGACTGTTTGATCCAGTAGTGATTACCAGGCACTGATTGCAATTGCACAATAAGAACTAGCAGACTGTTGCTACGGGTTACCCCGGCTGAGAACTCACCAGCATTTTCAGACTTTGCATAGTGTGATCCATAACTGCTGCTAAATTATTATATGGACTTTTCTTGATTTTAGGTAGCCAATACTACCTTGGTGGACTGATTTTTTATTGCATTATATTGCATTATTTATTGCATCAATTATGCACATTTTATTGTGATGGTCAGATTTAGTTATTTTGAAACCATTATACAAGTGAATACCGTGATATCACAAGGGCCCTGTGAGTCACTGGTACCACTATATACTACACTATCTTATATATTTTTACTGATTATTAATAAATCACTGTTATTATTACCTACCATTGGGATCCACTATCTTTGACCTTTGAGCCCCAATTCTTTTTGTTCCAATTGGTGGGAATGGGTCTTTCTTTGACCAATTCTTACTGCAGAATTTTTCTGCCGGATTCTGCTCAGAAATTCCATAGCCTTAGTCATACTAAAATCTTACTGGGTTTACCAGACTTAGGATACGTTCACACGGCGGAATGTCCATGCTGAATTCCACAGGAATTTTCCACACAGACATTCCCCTGAAACAGAATCCCATTGATTTTAATGGGATTCTGCAGCACTGTGCACATGGAGGAATTTCTGCGGCAGAAACATCTGCCATGGAAATCCTGATTCCAGCATCAGCCGAAAGAATAGACATGCCTATTTTTTTTGCAGATTCCACTCGGAAATGCATTGCCGTCTATGAGACGATGCATTTCCGAGCGGTCCTAGTGCCCGCTGTATATTTTTTAAAATGTGCTGCCCATGTTTTTCGGGCAGACATTCCGCACATTTTCGGCCATGTGAATGTAGCCTTGAATAGGGAAAATGCAGGTGGAAAGCTAATTAGGACCACATATGCATTTTAATTCCTCTAATTTCAGAGAAACAGAAATGAATGACAGCAACATACAGAAAAAATTGCTCAGTTAATGTGAACAGCACCATATGAAAATATTCATACCATATATATTAATATTCAAATTATAATGGTGATGAGAATAGTTGAGGGCATATTTGACCAAAAAAATAAATAATTATTATTTATTGTTTTTAAACATGCATTTATTATCAATTATATTTATATCACATAACCATTCAGGTAAACCTATTGTCAGGAACCGTGGGGTTAAACGGTTCCGACAGCTCTCACTCTGTTCTGCCTTGGGCTACACCCAGCTGTCTGGACTGGTCAGCTGACCTTGATGTGAGCACCTGGTCTGGGCCTATTTAAGCTACTTCAGTCTACTTCCAGTCCCTGCCTGCTAAAGAGCTCTGTTTATCTCCTAGCTAGCTATATACTGTATCTGTCATATCTGGCATTTTGACGCTTTGGCTCAGCTCTCTGACTCTTCTCTCTGGTATTAGCATATTTGTACCTTGACAACTCCTGATTTTGATGTGTATAGGGGACTTATTGTGTGAGTGAGTTAGTTTTGCTTCTGTTAGTCTGTCTGCTCCCTACTGTACCCTGACCTATGTCTGCATTTTAGTAGTTTATTGTGTTGACTGTTTACAGGCTTCACTTATATATGAAGGGACTAGCACTGTGGTTATGGACCCACTGTCTAGGGTGGGTAGGTAAGTAGGCAGGGATAAGGGAGTGGGTGAGAATAGTGTGCACTCCTTATCTGCCCAGAGATGACACCTATACCCTTCATCTATTGAGATCAACAAACTCCATGAGATCTTCGTCACCAACTTTAGTATCCAAAATACCACCCAGTATCTGTTTATGGTCGTCCCGCACTCACTGGTTGGTTGACTGACTCTCTCTATGCTTTGTAATCTAGGACAGGAGCAATCACCTGCATGACAATCCACACAGTGTTTGGACACTGATAAAATATTTCTAGATCTAAAATGCTAATGTGTACCCAACATACTGTACATTACATGCAACACACAACATCAAATAAACCATGAAACGGGTTCAGACAAAATAACAGGCATGAATATTCAAACTACAAGTGAATATATAATGCAACGACAGAGAAGCTGAGCACCACCTGTTTAAATTCTGGGCTGTGTGTAGCTGATAAATAACACTGCGGCTCCCTTGAAGCTGACAATAATTTGTGCTGGTGCTGACAACGTCAGGAAATATATAGACTGTTCATATGTGACAAACAAAGAAAACAGAGCACTCATTTAGAGATTGCAGGGTCGGCTTCTTTATTGGTTCAGATGAACATCAACGGGAGACAAGGTGCGGGGAGGCAGGTGGCATGGACGCAGGGGTATTGAGCGACGGGCTGTTATCGCGCCAAGGAGCTTTGTCAGGCTCAGGTGCCTGACGAAGTGCCTCGGCGCGATAACGGCCCGTCGCTCAATACCCCTGCGTCCATGCCACCTGCCTCCCCGCACCTTGTCTCCCGTTGATGTTCATCTGAACCAATAAAGAAGCTGACCCTGCAATCTCTGAGTGAGTGCTCCGTTTTCTTTGTTTGTCAAATATTCAAACTACACTGCACACCTGGCGCTAAAACCACCAAACCCTGATTCTCTCATCGTATTTTAGTGTCAGAATTACTTCTCCCTAACAAAGCACTCCCCTCCCTGTTTTTAGCTGTATCCCTGGCTCTGCTGATGGTCCATATTGGATAGCCATGTTGTATACATTTCTGTCTCAGAGCTGACATTTGAACAATTTCTTCTGGCTCTGGTCATCTCCCCTACGGGCAGATTTTTCACCATGTGGGAGATAACAAGAAGAAACATGTAGAATTGAATTAACAGACATCTCCTTCCTATTGGTACATGTCTCTATCCAGCCAGGAGAAACTTGTCCTCTAAGTGTCAAATCTAAAAAGAGTACTTGGTTCAGGTGGTGTGAATTTCAAATTGCGTGAATTATCATTCAGATAGTTTGCAAAAGCCTGGCCAGTCACCATATGAAATTTCCATATAGAAATAAGGACATTTATGTAGCGACCTTATGGTTCATTTAAAAAAGAAAAAAATATCTCTTTCTTGCAACATCTGTATCCGAAGAACAAATCACAAATTAAAGAAAATTTGTAAAATATGAACAAAAGAAATAAAGACCAGAGTGAACACACATTAATCCAAGGTTAAGCTTTTTATTTTATACCCTTCAGAATATGTCCGTATATATTCTACTGGGGGCATGGCATTGCATACATGGTGAACTTGTCCCAGGGCTTTGGATCAAGATGTATTATCAGATTTTTCGGTCTTGGGCCATGAGGACTAGAGATGACCGAACTTACAGAAAATTCGATTCGTCACGAACTTCTCGGCTTGGCAGTTGATGGCTTTTCCTTCATAAATTAGTTCAGCTTTCAGGTGCTCCGATGGGCTGGAAAAGGTGGATACAGTCCTAGGATACTCTTTCCTAGGAATGTATCCACCTTTTCCAGCCCACCGGAGCACCTGAAGGCTGAACTAATTTACGCAGGATAAGTCATCAACTGCCGAACCGAGAAGTTCGTGATGAATCGAATTTACTGTAAGTTCGCTCATCTCTAATGAGGACCCATGGGAGACTCTCCTGCCTAAGAAAACATAGAACATGCATGATAGAAATGTAATCCTATTTATGTATAGCAGCTAAACAAACTATAGATTAGGCTTAGCCGAGTTCCTCTATAGATTTGTCTGAAGTTGAATGTACATAGGTTCTCTGCTATCACGGTGGATGAAAAACTAACAGATTTATTACAAGAAAAACCACAACAGCTCTACAAATGTTGTCTCCCCACCCTTCCTCATAACCCAGAACTTCACAATTACTACTTCTTTTGTTCTCTGTCTATTCCCTGTGGTCCTTCATTGCCTCCTGATTTCATCCTTAGTAATATTTTACTTGAGTAAGCAAATGTAACTGTTAAATTGTCAGGATTTTTTTATACATTTGTTCAATTAAAATTTCACAAAAGTTCTTTTTTTTGTAATCCATACTGTTGTGTTATTCAGTGAGTTCATGAAGGATTTTAGATGGCAGTATGTTTTGGATGTGAAGTATGCATACTGCTATAGACCTCTGACGGATACAGAAACTAGATCTACTATGAACTGTTTAGATGACAATACATTAGATTGTCAACTAATCCTTTTGACCATGTATTGTGCATATGGGCATTCCTACTATTTCCAGATGTTGGGGTAGAGATGGGTCAGACAGTTGGATATGAACATTCAGGTTCCTTTTGTTGTTAGGGGAGACATTGCCAGTACCCATTTTTTCCTCTACTCTTTCAGAACACATTCAAGTATATAGGGCGGCTTTGAGAGACAGCTGTTGGCTGAACTTGTGTATATGGCTTATAACTATTAGACCTAGGTCTTGCTGGGACATGCCAATATTATTGTTGGTTTTGTTCCGAGTATGCAGACCATGACCAATCAGGAGAATGAGCCGCATGCTTCTCTTATCACTTTGTGCCTTTGTGAGCAAGATGGTCCCATAGACTTACATTATGAGACCGCTTTGGTCACGTGCCAGATCCGGGAGAGGAGGTTGCTAAGTGCGCACTTCTAATTTCTTCTACTGGGTCTGAACATTGATTAAAAAAATTATGGGGGGGGGGGGGGGATTTATCAAAACCTGTCCAAAGGAAAAGTTGCCCAGTTGCTCATAGCAACTAATCAGATCGCTTTTTTCATTTTTGAAAAGGCCTCTGAAAAATGAAAGAAGCGATTTGATTGGTTGCTATGGGCAACTGGGCAACTTTTCCTTTGGACAGGTTTTGATAAATCTCCCCCTATGTCTTTAAATATATTAATATACCAAAACAGATTTTTTTTCTTTTTTTTTTTTTACAATGACAGTGCCCATATAAATGTTATTCAAATTTCAGTATCCTAAATGCAAAAATTACCCCAAAATGTAAAGATCTACTATTAATCCTTCCTCCCCTAAAATATTCAATGCTATTTGTTAAAGGGTTATCCAGTGGGATGGGGTATAAATAAAGCGCAAGAATTTAGTATTAGGGTCCACACATCCCCCGGGTTCAAAAGAAGCATCCAGCATCAAATTCAGATAAATATGAGCAAAGGCCAAGCTCAGGATGTGCAATAAAACTTAACTTTTAACCCTTTAAGGACCCAGCCAATTTTCACTGTAGGACCCGGCCATTTTTTGCACATCTGACCACTGTCACTTTAAGTATTAATAACTCTGGAATGCTTTTACCTTTCATTCTGATTCCGAGATTGTTTTTTCGTGACATATTCTACTTTACGATAGTGGTAAAATTTTGTCGATACTTGCATCGTTTCTTGGTGAAAAATTCCAAAATTTGATGAAAAAATTGAAAATTTTGCATTTTTTTTACTTTGAAGCTCTCTGCTTTTAAGGAAAATTAATATTCCAAATAAATTATATATTGATTCACATATACAGCATGTCTACTTTATGATTGCATCATAACATTGACATGTTTTTACTTTTGGAAGACACCAGAGGGCTTCAAAGTTCAGCAGCAATTTTCAAATTTTTCACAAAATTTTCAAGATCAACATTTTTCAGGGACCAGTTCCGTTTTGAAGTGGATTTGAAGGGCCTTCTTATTAGAAATACCCCAAAAATGACCCCATTATAAAACTGCCCCCCCAAAGTATTCAAAATGACATTAAAAAGGTTTGTTAACCCTTTAGATGTTTCACAGGAATAGCAGCAAATTGAAGGAGAAAATTCAAAATCTTAATTTTTTACACTGGCATGTTCTTGTAGACCCAGTTTTTGAATTTTTACAAGGGGTAAAAGGAGAGAAATCTTCCTAAATTTGTGTAGCCCAATTTCTCTCGAGTAAGGAAATACCTCATATGGGTATGTCAAGTGTACGGCGGGCACAGTAGAGGGCTCAGAAGGGAAGGAGCGACAATGGGATTTTGGAGAGTGAGTTTTTCTGAAATGGTTTTCGTGGGGCATGTCGCATTTAGGAAGCCCCTATGGTGCCAGAACAGCAAAAAAAAACACATGGCATACCATTTTAGAAACTACACCCCTCAAGGAACACATCAAGGGGTACAGTGAGCCATAAAACCTCACAGGTGTTTGACGACTTTTTGCTAAAGTCGGATGTGTAAATGAAAAAAAAAAATATTTTTCACTAAATTGCTGGTTTTCCCCCCACATTTTATATTTTTACAAGGGGTAATAGGAGAAAATGACCCCCAAAATTTGTAACCCCATTTCTTCTGAGTGTGGACATCAAGTGATCTGCTGGCGCACTACAATGCTCAGAAGAGAAGGAGTGCCATCGAGCTTTTGAAGACAGAATTTGGTTGGAATAGAAGTCGGGGGCCATGTGCGTTTACAAAGCCCCCCCATGGTGCCAGAACAGTGGACCCCCCCACATGACCCCATTTTGGAAACTACACCAACCACAGAATTTAATAAGGGGTGCAGTGAGTATATTTACACCCCACTGGCGTTTGACAGATCTTTGGAACAGTGGGCTGTGCAAATGAAAAACTACATTTTTCATTTTCACGGACCACTGTTCCAAAAATCTGTCAGACACCTGTGGGGCGTAAATGCTCACTGTACCCCTTATTACATTACGTGAGGGGTGTAGTTTCCAAAATTGGGTCATATGTGGGGGGTTCCATTGTTCTGGCTCTATGGGGGCTTTGTAAACACACGTAGCCTTCAATTCCGGACACATTTTATCTTCAAAATCCCAATGGTGCTCCTTCTCTTCTGAGCATTGTAGTTTGCCCGCCGAGCCCTTTACATCCACATATGGGGTATGCTCTTACTCAGAAAAAATGGGGTTACAAATTTTGAGGGGCTTTTTTCCTATGTTTCCTTGTGAAAATGAAAAATTTTGGGTAACACCAGAATTTTTGTGAAATTTTTTTTTTCATTTTTCCATCCAAATTCGTCAAACACCTGTGGGGTGTTAAGGATCACTATACCGCTTGTTACTTTCCGTGAGGGGTGTAGTTTCCAAAATGGGATCACATATGGGTATTTATTTTTTTGCGTTTATGTCAGAACCGCTGTAAAATCAGCCACCCCTGTGCAAATCACCAATGTAGGCCTCAAATGTACATAGTGCACTCTCACTTTTGAGCCTTGTTATGCGCCCGCAGAGCATTTTACTCCCACATATGGGGTATTTCTGTACTCAGGAGAAATTGCGTTACAAATTTTGGGGGGCTTTTTTTCCTTTTAACACTTGTGAAAATAAAAAGTAAAGGACAACACCAGCATGTTAGTGTAAAATTTTAATTTTTTTTACACTGACAGGCTGGTGTAGCCCCCAACTTTTCCTTTTCATAAGGGGTAAAAGGAGAAAAAGCCCCCCAAAATTTGTAACGCAATTTCTCCCAATTACGGAGATATCCCATATGTGGCCCTAAACTGTTTCCTTGAAATATGACAGGGCTCTGAAGTGAGAGAGCGCCATGCGCATTTGAGGACTAAATTAGGGATTGCATAGGGGTGGACATAGGGGTATTCTACGCCAGTGATTCCCAAACAGGGTGTCTCCAGCTGTTGCTAAACTCCCAGCATGCCTGGACAGTCAGTGGCTGTCCGGAAATGCTGGGAGTTGTTGTTTTGCAACAGCTGGAGGCTCCGTTTTGGAAACACTGCCGTACAATACGGTTTTCATTTTTATTGGGGGGACAGTGTAAGGGGGTGTATGTGTAGTGTTTTACCCTTTATTATGTGTTAGTGTAGTGTAGTGTTTTTAGGGTACAGTCACACTGGCAGGTTACAGTGATCAGTACATGCTGGGAGTTGTAGTTATGCAACAGCTGGAGTAACACTGGTTGGAAAACCTTCAGTTAGGTTCTGTTACCTAACTCAGTATTTTCCAACCAGTGTGCCTATAGCTGTTGCAAAACTACAACTCCAGCATGTACTGATCGCCGAAGGGCATGCTGGGAGATCTAGTTATGCAACAGCTGGAGGGAACGCAACTACAACTCCCAGCATGCCGAGACAGCTGTTTCGGCATGCTGGGATTTGCAGTTTTGCAACATCTGGAGGGCTACAGATAGAGACCACTGCACTGTGATCTCCAAACTGTGGACCTCCAGATGTTGCAAAACTACAAATCCCAGCATGTACAGACAGCAAACAGCTATGTGGGCATGCTGGGAGTTGTAGTTTTGCAAGATCTAGAGTGCTACAGTATAGAGATCACTGTGCAGTGGTCTCTAAACTGTAGACCTCCAGCTGTTGCAAAACTGCATCTCCCACCATGCCCAGCAGCTGTCTGGGCATGCTGGGAGTTGTAGTTTTGCAACATCTGGAGGGCTACAGTCTCAGACTGTATCCCTCTAGATGTTGCTAGGCAACTTACCAGTTTCCGTCGGATCCAGGGAGCCGTCCTCTTCTGCTGCACGACATCGCCACCCGCGCCGATCACCGCCGCCGGTCCCGTCCCGCAGCTTCCACCGACGGGTAAGTGGATCTTCGGCGTTCGGTCCCCGTCATTTCCCCGTCCTGCCCCGCCTATTGTGGGTGGGCAGAAGGGGGAAAATTAAAGTAAACCCCCCCGCCCCTAATCTGCTATTGGTGGTTGCGTCTAGACCACCAATAGCAGAGATAGGAGGGGTGGCACCTCTGCCACCTCACTCCTATGGCTACAGGGGGATCGTGGGTGTCTTAGACAACCGCGATCCCCCTTCTATTCCGGGTCACCATAGACCCGAATGACCCGGCATCGGCGCAAATCGCAAGTGTGAATTCACTTGCGATTTGCGCCGATCGCCGACATGGGGGGGGTCTAATGACCCCCTGGGCATTTGCACGGGGTGCCTGCTGATAGATATCAGCAGTCACCCCTGCCCGGTCCCCGCCCGGCTCGCGGCGGGGACCGAAATTCCCACGGGCGTACAGGTACATAAGACCTTAAGACCCAGGTACAGAAGGCGTATCCATACGCCCTAGGTCCCGTACGGGTTAATTATTCAAAAACATTTTTTTTTTAAGTACGTACTACAAAGCAAGTGACGTGTAGTGATACGGTCAAAATATATATACTGGTCAGTTCTTGGGCTCTGCAGGGCCCAGCCAGCCCAATCTGACCTATCACCTAGGGTGCACCTATATGTAACACCACAGGGTGAGCAATTTCCATATACCATATATGGGGATTATTTAAAACTTTGACCACTTAAAAGTCTGCTCCGCTCCCCGGCTGAACTCCTCTTCTGCTCCAGAAATTATGATGTCCTGGTCCCGATTAATGTTAGGGCCTGAAGTTCCACCCTGCCCCTGAAAGGTGGGACATCGTTGGTGCCAGTAATTGGCTGGGGACAGTGTGATACTCTGACATCATGATTTCTAAAGCAGAAGAGAAGCGCAGCATTTCTTCAAGGGGAATTCCGGTCATAGAGATCTTATGCCCTATCCAAAGGATGGGACCCCCCGCGATCTCCATGCAGCACCTGCATTCAATGTGGGGCTGCTGCTTCAGTCTCGGAAACCTCTGTGTTTCTGGGACTGGAGACGTGATGTCACACCATGCCCCCTCCATTCAGGTCCCAGTGGGAGGCCCTCCGCGATCAGGCATCTCATCCCCTATATGACCGGAATACTCCTTTAACCCCTTAAGGACACAGCCCATTTTGGCCTTAAGGACTCAGACAATTAAATTTTTACGTTTTCATTTTTTCCTCCTCGCCTTCTAAAAATCATAACTCTTTTATATTTTCATCCACAGACTAGTATGAGGGCTTGTTTTTTGCGCGACCAGTTGTCCTTTGTAATGATATCACTCATTATATCATAAAATGTATGGCACAACCGAAAAAAACTATTTTTGTGGGGAAATTAAAACGAAAAACGCAATTTTGCTAATTTTGAAAGGTTTAGTTTTCACGCCGTACAATTTATGGTAAAAATGACATGTGTTCTTTATTCTGAGGGTCAATACGATTAAAATGATACCCATTATTACATACTTTTATATTATTGTTGCGCTTAAAAAAAATCACAAACTTTTTAACCAAATTAGTACGTTTATAATCCCTTTATTTTGATGACCTCTAACTTTTTTATTTTTCCGTATACGCGGCAGTATGGGGGCTCATTTTTTTGCGCCATGATCTGTAATTTTTTTTAATACCACATTTGCATATGAAAAACTTTTAATAAATTTTTAATAATTTTTTTTTTTATAAAATGTATTACAAAAGTAGGAATTTTGGACTTTTTTTTTTTTTCGTTCACGCCGTTCACCGTACGGGATCATTAACATTTTATTTTAATAGTTCGGACATTTACGCACGCGGCGATACCAAATATGTCTGTAAAAAAAATTTTTACGCTTTTTGGGGGTAAAATAGGAAAAAACGGACGTTTTACTTTTTTATTGGGGGAGGGGATTTTTCACTTTTTTTTTACTTTTAGTTTTACATTTTTTGAATTTTTTTTTTTACACTTGAATAGTCCCCATAGGGGACTATTCATAGCAATACCATGATTGCTAATACTGATCTGTTCTATGTATAGGACATAGAACAGATCAGTATTATCGGTCATCTTCTGCTCTGGTCTGCTCGATCACAGACCAGAGCAGGAGACGCCGGGAGCCAGACGGAGGCAGGAGAGGGGACCTCCGTGCGGCGTTATGAATGATCGGATCCCCGCAGCAGCGCTGCGGGCGATCCGATCATTCATTCAAATCGCGAACTGCCGCAGATGCCGGGATCTGTATTGATCCCGGCACCTGAGGGGTTAATGGCGGACGCCCGCGAGATCGCGGGCGTCGGCCATTGCCAGCGGGTCCCTGGCTGCGATCAGCAGCCGGGATCAGCCACGCATGACACGGGCATCGCTCCGATGCCCGCGGTTATGCATAGGACGTAAATGTACGTCCTGGTGCGTTAAGTACCACCTCACCAGGACGTACATTTACGTCCTGCGTCCTTAAGGGGTTAAAGGGGTACTCTGGTTTAAACCTTTTTTCTTTTAAATCAACTGGTGGCAGAAAGTTAAACATATTTGTAAATTACTTCTATTAAAAAATCTTAATCCTTCCTGTACTTATTAGCTGCTGAATACTACAGAGGAAATTCTTTTCTTTTTGGAATGCTCTCTGATGACATCACGAGGACAGTTCTCTCTGCTGACATTATTATAATAATAATAATGCTTTATTTATTGTTGTCCTTAGTGGGATTTGAACCCAAGTCCCCAGCACTGCAAGGCAGCAGTGCTAACCACTGAGCCACCATGATGCCCTTAGCATACATCTGCTATGCATGGTTGCTAAAATGGACAGAGATGTCATCAGAGAGCACTGTGCTCATGATGTCATTAGTGTTCCAAAAAGAAAGGAATTTCCTCTATAACATTCAGCAGCTAATAAGTACTGGAAGGATTAAGATTTTTTAATAGAAGTAATTTACAAATATGTTTAACTTTCTGCCACCAGTTGATTTAAAAGAAAAAAGGTTTTCACTGGAGTACCCCTTTAAAGAGTACCTGTCATCATCTAAACTTTCCCTGATCCCCCTTCCCATCTGTCCCCTTCTCTAACTATGCCTATCCCTGTGTTTATTGAGGTTTAAAACACTGTGGAAATACCTTTTTTCATCCCTCTTCATTAGCTCAGGAGCACTGTCTTTCTGAGGGGTGGAAGGAGGCGGGTCCCGGCAGGCATGATGTCACATGAAGCCTGGCTGGGGCTCTGCTTCTGCCAGACTTCCTGTATGCTACTCTCCCTCTGCAGCAGTGTTTACCAACCAGGGCACCTCCAGCTGTTGCAAAACTACAACTCCCAGCATGCCCAGACAGCCAACAGCTGTCGTGACATGCTGGGAGTTGTAGTTTTGCAACAGCTGGAGGCACCCTGGTTGGGTGTGCATACAGACTAAGTACAGGGAAGGGACGGCAGCCTGTCTCTCTCTCTCCTGTGTCTCTCTGCACTAAAAAGTCAATGCTGAGAACCAGGGGCAGTGGGAGCAATTATAGAGGCAGTGATTAAGATGAATGTCGGGGGGGGGGGGGGCACAGAGCAGTGAGTGCAGTGAGATAATACAATGTATAAGATAACGTGTGGTGAGGGGCAGGGAGAACACAGAGCAGGGGGAGGGGGAGGTGACTGGCTGTTATATGAGAGGCATGTGCAGGCTTGTAGCTCACAGGCTGGGAGCGAGTCCTGAGCTGAGAGTACTGAACTTCCGGTGGAAGGACCAGAGCCCTTTCAGCATTAGTCCTAAAAGCTGTACACTTACTATGAAAAGCATAGGATGTTGCTTGCAGACCAGTCATAGAAGAGTGACCCCTAGTGGCCAAAAGTATAAAATGAAAAAACTGGTATAAATATTAATATTTTTTAATGAAGATATATTACAATATCTCTTCATTAATGATTATGAACAACATATTAAAAGTTTTTGTTGATTACAGGTACTCTTTAAGCAAATGGTGGTACATATGCAGCTCCCTGGAGATGAACCCTGTCCACCAAAAAGAATAAGGAAAGCAGTGGTAGAAGAAATAAAAGTAAACAAAGAGAGAACTTGTTATTGAATAAAGGACTAGGCTGAAAGACTTTTTGAAAAAACTCTATTCTAGGATGCATTTAATCATTCAATAAGGGAATCTCACCTTTCTCAAGAAACACAACAAACTATTTATTTTGATAATAACTCCACCAAACATTTTACTGTTAGGCTGATTTTACATTGTGTTAAGCAGTGTCCATTAGACAATTACACTGGGGGAATACTTCCGATGTGTGCCTATAACAGATTTCATTATCCATTTCTTTACTGGGTCTAACTCAATGAAAGATCATACAAGTCTTCCATGTTTCATCAGCTAACCACAACTGATACAGACTCATAAACACTTTTAGCCTCTGTTGGTTAATGGGGTTCTATTAATCCGTTTAATGCATACGCTGGGGTCCCCACGCTTACATTGAATGGACACTGCTTAACATGGTGTGAAAACAGCTTTAGTCTAAATTATTTTCTGAAGAGAAAAAAGCAGAGTAAATATATTTTATATTGAACCTGAAGTAAACTGCCTGTATGTGTTTTTTACTAAGCTGAATGGGGTTGGAATGGTTGATTTTTGTATATGTGGCCATATATTGATGAAATCCAAAATCAGATCAGCAGGTTATAATTATCAATGCAGCATCAATAAAAAGAAAAACATTACACATACGTAACCAAATAAACGGAAATCACATAATGCTTGGTATTCACAATAGGTTTCTATTGACTTTTTTGACTTTATGTTTGATATAAAAATTTCAGGTGCGTGACACATGTTGAATGCCGAATTTACATTGTTGCTGTCAGTGAACGTTCTCATGATTAAACATACATGATTAAACATAAAAACACGTACAAACAAAGCGGTAATACAAATGAACACTCGACAAATTTGCCTCTTTGTCCAAGGGATTGAAAGCAGATGATCCTTTAAAAAGTGTTTAATTAACAAAGCACCAGCCTCTTCTCTTCATAGAGGCCGTTGTTATAAAACAAGCAGAAGAGATCAAACTAAAATAAACACAAATTTGTCCCTTTTTTCCCATGTATGGCCGCAGATGAAAGAAAGTCCTGGGGAATTAATCATGGAAAATATCTTCAAGAAGAAGGGAAAATTATATTTGAAATACTGGAATCCTTCAGAAATGTAGCTTCGAGATTTCCCTTAAATAGAGTGTTAACAGTTAAAGCAAAAAAAATTTGAGAAATATAATTGCTTTTATTAATTTATTGTATTTATGATCTCCTACAAAAAATTATAGTTGAGGAAAAAAATAAAATAAAATATATATATATATATATATATATATATATATATGTGTGTGTGTGTGTGTTTTTGAATATACATATATAAATATACGCATCAATATTGATATTATAAATACATATATATATATATATATATATATATATACATATATATATATATATATATATGCATTCATTTTCAGTCATGTAAAACTTATTGCACATAGTAAGGTTACAATTTTTTTCAGTAGTTATTTTCATCACAGTTTTGCAAAAAGTAAAATGCATCACTGACTGTGTTCGGGATCCTTGATGTCTGTCAGATAAATATGCAGTCACAATACCCATAGGTTTTCATATTGCTTGAGTACAACTGAAGAAAAGAAAGAAAAAATTTCAATATTTAAATTTCAAAATTCTATTGCGATATATGTGATGGTAAGTGGCATACATACCATCATAACCATTTCAGAAGACCAGCTAAATACAATGCGCTCTTCACCATTGCCTTTAGGCTAGGTTTACACTACAGAATTTTTCCGGCCAGAGATTCTGTGTGCGGCTTGAATCATTGCTATTACTGCATGTACATTGTCGCACTGATAGGTGCATATCGCTGAAGGAATGAGCAAGATCATTCTTTCATATGACTTATTTCAGCGGCAGAACATCCTGTGCTGAAATTCTGTAGTGTGCACTGTGCTGTGAAATTCCTTTGCCAGCAATGGGATTTTGCTAAACTGGAATTTCCGAGTGGGATTTCAAAGCAGAATTTCACTTGGAAATTCTGTAGTATGATTTAAAAAAAATAATAATACAAATTTGATCAACTGGTGCCAGAAAGTTAAACAGATTTGTAAATTAATTCTATTTAAAAATCTTAATCCTTCCAGTACTTAACAGCTGCTGTATGCTCCAGAGGAAGTTCTTTTATTTTTGAATTTCCTTTCTGTCTGAACACCAGTGCTCTCTGCTGACACCTCTTTCCATGTTAAGAACTGTCCAGAGCAGGAGAGGTTTGCAATGGGGATTTGCTCCTGCTCTGGACAATTCCTTACATGGACAGAGATGCCAGCAGAGAGCACTGTGGTCAGACGGAAAAGAAATTCAAAAAGAAAAGAAATTTCTCTGGAGCATACAGCAGCTGATAAATTCTGGAGGGATTAAGATTTTTAAATAGAAGTAATTTACAAATCTGTTTAAGTCTCTGGCACCAGTTTTTCTAAAAAAAAAATATTCCAGCGGAGTACCCCTTTAACCCCTTAAGGACCCGGACATTTTTTGCACATCTGACCATTGTCACTTTAAGCATTAATAGCTCTGGGATGCTTTTACTTTTCATTCTGATTCCAAGAATGTTTTTTCGTGACATATTCTCCTTCATGTTAGTGGTAAATTTTTGTCGATACTTGCATTTTTCTAACTTTGAAGCTCTCTGCTTGTAAGGAAAACCGACTTTCCAAATAAATTATATATTGATTCACGTATCAAATATGTCTACTTTGCATATGTTTGCATCATAAAGTTGACGTGTTTTTACTTTTGGAAGACATCAGAGGGCTTCAAAGTTCAGCAGCAATTTTCCAATCTTTCACAAAATTTTCAAAATAGGAATTTTTCAGGGACGAGTTCAAATGACCCCATTATAAAAACTGCACCCCTCAAATTATCCAACATGACATTCGGTAAGTGTGTTAACTATTTAGGTGTTTAATAGGAATAGCAGCAAAGTGAAGGAGAAAATTCAAAATCTTTATTTTTTACACTCGCATGTTCTTGTAGACCAAGTTTTTGAATTTTTCCAAGGGGTAATAGGAGAAAAAGCCCCCCAAAATGTGTCACCCAATTTCTCTCAAGTAAGGAAATACCTCATATGTGGATGTCAAGTGTTCAGCGGGCGCAGTAAAGGACTCAGAAGGGAAAGAGTGACAATGGGATTTTGGAGAGTGAATTTAGCTGAAATGGTTTTTGGGGGGCAGGTCGCATATAGGAAGCCGCTATGGTGCCAGAACAGCAGAAAAGCCCCACGTGGCATACCATTTTGTAAACTACAGCCCTCAAGGCACATAACAAGGGGTCCAGTGAGCCTCAAAACCTCACAGGTGTTTGACGACTTTTCGTTAAAGTCGGATGTGTAAATGAAAAATAAAAACATTTTCACTAAAGTGCAGTTTTTTTCCCAAATATACAATTTTTACAAAGGATAATGGGAGAAAATGCCCCTCAAAATTTGTAACCCCATCTCTTCTGAGTATGGAAATACCCCAAGTTTGGATGTAAAATGCTCTGCAGGCAAACTACAATGCTCAGAAGAGAAGGAGTCACATTTGGCTTTTGGAAAGCTAATTTTTCTGAAATGGTTTTTGGGGGGGCATGTCGAATTTAGGAAGACCCTATGGTGCCAGAACAGCAAAAAAAAAAAAAAAAAAACTAAAAAAAATACATGACTATTTTGGAAACTACACCGCTTAAGGAACGTAACAAGGGGTACCGTGAGTCTTAACACCTCACAGGTGTTTGACGACTTTTTGTCAAAGTTGGATGTGTAAATGCAAATTTTACATTTTTAAAAGGGTAATAGGAGAAAATGACCTCAAAATTTTTATGGAGTATGGAAATATGTCATGTGTAGACGTCAAGTGCTCAGCTTGTGCACTACAATGCTCAGAAGAGGAGCGCAATTGATCTTTTGGAGAGAGAATTTGTTCGGAATGGAAGTCAGGGGCCATTTGCATTTAAAAAGCCCCCCACAGTGCCAGAACAGTGGACCCCCCCCCCCACATGTGACCCCATTTTTGGAAACTACACCCCTCACAGAATTTAATAAGGGGTGCAGTGAGCATTTACACCCCACTGGCGTTAAAATAAAAATTTTCATTTTCACGGACCACTGTTCCAAAAATCTGTCAGACACCTGTGGGGTGTAAATGCTCACTGCACCCCTTACTACATTACGTGAGGGGTGTAGTTTCCACAATGGGGTCACATGTGGGGGGGTCCATTGTTCAGATGTTACTAGGCAACTCACCGGCTTCCATAGGATCCAGGGAGCCGCATCACCGTCCTCTCCTGCTGCCGATCACTGCCGTTGATCGCTGCCTGCTGCCGCCGCCAATGGGTAGGTGGACTTTGGCGCTGGTCCCTGCCCGTTTCCCCATTCTGCCCCACCTATTGTGGGTGGGCAGAATGGAAAAATCGAAAGTTACCCCCCCCCCCCGCCTCCGATCTGCTAATGGTTGTTGCTTCTTGATGACAAATAGCAGGGATAGGAGGGGTGGCACCCCTGCCACCTCACTTCTATCCCTTCAGGGGGATCGTGGGTGTCTTGGACAACCCCGATCCCCCTTATATTCCGGGTCACCATTGACCCATATGACCCGGAATCGGTGCAAATCGGCAATCGCCGACATGGGGGGGCTGGTGACCCCCCCCCCCCCTTGATATTTGCGCGAGGTGCCTGCTGATTGATATCAGCAGTCACCCCGGTCCCCGCCTGGCGCGCAGCAGGGACTGAAATTCCCACGGGCGTACAGGTACGCCCTGGGTCCTTAAGTATCAGAGAGTGAAGGCGTACCTGTCCGCCCTGGGTCCCAAAGTGGTTAAAGACACCATTGATTTTACTATGAAATGTGTTTAGAAACCATGAATAAAACTTTTTGGTGGGTTTAAAAATTGAAAAAAAATTAATAAAAACACAATTCTGCAACTTTTGTTCATTGTGGTAAAACTGACTCTGCATGACGGTATGATTATGGTCATACAGCAATATGTTTTACTACTTTTAAAATTAAAACTATTACAAAAGCTTTTATTCATATATAACTTTAATACTTTTTTCATCCACCATTTGGGTTGGATCGGGCTGTTAAAAATAAATTGTATTCCATTTAATCTGGAGTTTGATGTGACCAAAAAAATCTGTAATTCTACTATTTGTGTATATATATATATATATATATATATATATATATATATATATATATATATATATATTAGTGTTGAGCGGCATAGGCCATATTCGAATTCGCGAATATTCGCGAATATATGGACATATATTCGCGAATATTCGCATATTCGCAATGTTCCAGTTTTATTTTCGCATTTGCGAATATTCGCGTATGCGAAAATTAACATATGCGAAAATTAGCATATGCGAAAATTCGCATATGCTACTTTTCGCATATGCGAATTTTCGCTTGCCAATCTCACACAATAGAAAAAAAACTTTAAAAAAAAAAGAATATTCGTAATTACGAATATATAGCGCTATATTCGCGAAATTCGCGAATTCGCGAATATGCGATATTCGCGAATAATATTCGAATTGCGAATATTCGCGAGCAACACTAATATATATATATATGACTTTAACCATGAAGTTTAAATAATATTATATTTTAATAGATTTGACATCTACACATGCAGCAAAACCATTACATTTTTCTCTTTGAGAAATGGAAGGGGGAGGGAACAATTAGAATTTTTATTATGGGGGCATTGTTTTTATATACTTTTTAAACACTTTCTTAGTTCTTTTGGCCACTTTTAGAAACAATCATTAGATTACTTACATTGACAAATTATATGCAATTGAACAGCATTGATCATTAAACCAGCAATAAAAGCTTCTTAGCATGCTCTTTATTCAGTGACCTTCAAAAGACTGGGAAAAAAACCGGTGTATCAGCAGTCATTAAGAGGTTAATATTTTCCGTTTGATTGCTTGCAGATATTTCAGAAATCAATTGTGGGGAACATAGAAGTTGCTGATAGATATTTATGAATTTATTACACCATGAAAACTATTTTTAAAACCATTTACTTGAGGTGACAAGATACATTTATTATACATACACAGATATTAAATATATGTTTTTTTTGTTGTTGTAGCAATTTCTATTTAAACAAAAACTATCAACAATAATATTATTAGATTATAATTTATAATAATAATTTATATTTAAATTTGCTTTTTAATTTAAAATTTGCACATTATTTTTTTTTAACCCCTTAAGGACGAAGGGTGTACCTGTACGCCCTTGTCCTACTCCCCTTCTATGACGCGGGTCAGGAGCTGACCCTGTTTCATAGCGGGGTGGTCCCAACTGGACCTGTGGCTAATACCGGACTTCACCGATTCCGGTGGTGCCCGGCATTAACCCCTTAGATGTTGCGATGAAAGTTGACTGCGGCATCTAAAATAAAAAAACAGTCTCGGCAGCTCAGCTCAGCTGATCGGGACCACCACGGTAAAACCATGGTGTCCCGATCAGCTTAGAGGACAATGGGAGGGCCCTTACCTGCTTCCTCGCCATCTGATCATTGCTAGGATGCTCCAGGATGCCTCAGCAGCACTGATATGTGTATGCAATTCAAGAATTGCATGTAATAGTTCCCAATGAGGACTATAAAATGGTGTAAATCTCTACCTAAACTAATGGTTTTATAAACTACATAAACTAATAAAAGTTTGAATCACCCCCTTTTTCCATAAAAAAAAATATATGTAAACAAAAATAAACATATGTGGTGTCGCCATGTTCGTAAATGTCCGAACTATAAAAATAGTGGCGTATGCGTAAAAAAAAACCAAATTCCTAAATTGTGTATTTTTGGTCACTTTGTATACCCGAAATAAAATGTATAAAAAGCGATGAAAAAGTCTCATCAAAACAAAAATGTTACTGATAAAAACTACAAATCATGGTGCAAAAAATTAGCCCTCATACATCCCCATATACGAAAAAAAACTAAAAGTTATAGACGTAAGAAAAGGCCATTTTAAGCATGTCAATTTTGCTGCAAAAAGTAAAAAAAAATTAACAAAAGTAAATCAAAATCAAACCTATATAAGTTGGGTATCAATTTAATCGCATTGACCTACAGAATAAAGATAAGGTGTCATTTTTACAGAAAGTGCACTGCGAAGAATCGTAAGCCGCTAAAAATGACAAAATGGCCTTTTCTTTTCAATTTTGCCCCACAAATGTTTTTTTTTTCTGGCGGTGACTCCATGTCATATCGGGTCGGTCCCGGAGGCTAACTGATCAAGGTGATGTCTGGTATTAACTCTTTAGACGCGGCATTCAAAGTTGATCGTTGCATCTAAAGTAAAATAAAAAGCATTCCTGGGTGCTCAGTCGGGCTGATCGGACACTGCGATGTCCCAATCAGGTAGGAAGCACGTGGAGGGTCCGTTACCTGTCTATTGCGCATCCGATTGACGATTGCTCCAAGCCTGAGATCCAGGCTAAAGCAATCGACCGTTCATAACACTGATCAATCCAATGCTATGGCATAGCATTGATCAGTGCCTGCAATCAATGTAATGCATGTTAACGTCTGCTATGGGGGCTATAAAATTGCAAAAAAAAGTGTTAACAAGAGTTAATAAATGTGATTTAACCCCTTCCCTAATAAAAGTTTGAATCACCCCCCTTTTCCCATTTAAAAAAATTAAGATTTAAAATATTTAAAATTTATATATGTATATATATATATATTTATATATATATATATATATATATATATATATATATATATATATATATATATATATAATGTAATAAGCCCTAATGCATCCCCTTAGGCGGAAAAATAAAAAAGTTATAGGGGACAGAAGAGGACATTTTTAAATGTATTAATTTTTGTGCATGTAGTTATGAGTTTTTTCTAGAAGTAAGACAAAATCAAACCTATATAAGTAGGGTATCATTTTAATTGTATGGACCTACAGAATAAAGAGAAGGTGTAATTTTAAGCAAAAAAAATTGCTGCCTAGAAGCGAAAGCCCCCAAAAGTTACAAAATGGCAGTTTTTTCTTTTATTTTGTCGCACGATTATTATTTTTTTCTTTTGGTTTTGCAGTAGATTTTTGGGTAAAATTACTGATGTCATTACAAAGTAGCACAAAGTGGCGCAAAAAATAAGCCATCATGTGGATTTTTGGTGGAAAATTGAAAGGGTTATGATTTTTAAAAGGTAAGGAGGAAGTAACGAAAATGCAAAAACTGAAAAACGCTGAGTCCTTACGGGGTTAAAGTGGTTCTGGGCCATTAGGGAAAAACAGTATTGATCTTGTCCCAGGGTTGTGCCTGATATTGCGGCTCGTTTGCATTCATGTTAAAGAAAAGGTGAAAACTGTATACTGGAAAATACCTTAAAAGTTTCTTTTATGTAGCATGTTGGTTAATGGTATGCAGCCTTTTTTCAGCATTTTTGGCTGTATTTTTTGTATATAAATCACTTTGATGTTCTTCTTGGCAAGTGCTTTACCGTGTGTAATCCTAACCTACATTACACAGGCAAATGAATTTTATATCAAGTCAAAACAAATCAGAAACCTGTAATTTTACTATTTTTAAAGTGAGTGTCTTTACCACCACCTAATAACTGTCTTAAAATGATTTTTGGAGGCGTTTACGTGATGGCTCACCTTAAAGAAAGTTTTGACTGTGTTCAGGTTCACAGAAGTTACATGTCAGTCTATATTAATTCCTGTAAATGCAATAGGGGTGGAGGAGGGAGTGGTAAAATAACTCAAGCCGGGGCCCTGGGATTTTTTCCAAACCAAAGAGTAATACAAACCTGTCCATTTTAGGTTTGGACAGTGGCAAAAGAAAAAAATACAAAACTTTATTATTATTATTATTTATTTATTTTTTTCATTCTTAATACAGGAAACAACTACTACAATGTTATCTTGTCAACTTCTTTGTAATATGATCTCTATGTCATAACGGTAGAAAATATGCAGATCAATTTCCTGATAAGTTTGTCATGAATTCAGATTCCATATGCGCAGAAGGAAATACAAGTCGTCCAGCTGGATCAGACCATTGGGAATAAACAATGATCCAAGATCAGGAAACTCTCTGAACTGCGCAAGAGATCAATCTATTGTATGTTTCTTTTTACAGAAGATTGAACAGAAGGTCATTGAAAAGTCTTATGTGTAACTTTTCACAAGTTATTCCAACGAATAGTCAAAAATTTGATTTTAGACTAAGGCAGTGTTCAACTCCATTCACACTATCCGGGCATGCTGGGAGTTGTAGTTTTGCAACACCTGGAGGTATCCTGGTTGGGAAACACTGCTCCACTTAATTACCCCCTCCTCAGCATGTCCCTCATCCTTCTACATAATGCTACTCCTCCTCAGCATGTCCCTCATCCCTCTACATAATGCTACTCCTCCTCAGCATGTCCCTCATCCCTCTACATAATGCTATCCCCTCCTCAGCATGTCCCTCATCCCTCTACATAATGCTACTCCTCCTCAGCATGTCCCTCATCCCTCTACATAATGCTACCCCCTCCTCAGCATGTCCCTCATCCCTCTACATAATGCTACTCCTCCTCAGCATGTCCCTCATCCCTCTACATAATGCTATCCCCTCCTCAGCATATTTCCCCTATCCTTCCACACAAGTGTTTCCCAACCAGGGTGCCTCCAGCTGCAGCAAAACTATAACTCCTGCATGCCAAAGGCTGTATGGGCATGCTGAGAGTTGTAGTTTTGCAACATCTAAAGGAACCTTGGTTTGGAACACTGCTCCACACAGTGATCCGCCTTATCCCCAATAAAGGGTGCAGCATATAGACAAAGGTTGGTGGTGGTTGAATAATTTGTGCTAAAATAAATTAACTAGATGCAAAAAAAAACATAAGTACAAGTACATTTTTAAAAGGTTTTCGTTATATTCCCCTAGATAGGTAGGTAGGTGATAGCTAGCTAGGTAGCAGGGTAAATATCTAGGTTTGTTGATAGCTAGCTAGGTTGCTATCCAGGTAGATAGCCAGCTAGTTAGGTTGCCAGTAAGTTGATAGGTAGTCAGGAAGCTAGGTAGGTTGGTAGCTATGTAGTTAATTAGCTAGGTAGATTGCCATCCAGGTAGCTTGATAGATAGCATGCCAGATAGGTAGTTAGGCAGGCAGTTAGGTAGGTAGGAAGACAGGTAGGTAGGCAGCTAGGTTGCCAGGTAGTTAGGTAGATAGATAGCAAGGTAGGTAGGTAGGAAGACAGCCAGGTAGGTAGGCAGCTAGGTTGCTAGGTAGTAAGGTAGACAGATTTACAGATAGGTAGGTAGGAAGACAGCCAGGTAAGTAGGTAGCTAGAGAGCCAGGTAGGTAGGTGGCTAGATAACCAGATAGGTAGGTAGCTAGATAGCCAGGTACTTAGGTTGCCAGGTAGTTTGGTCAATAGATAGCCAGGTAGGTAGCTAGGTAGGTATGATTACATAGGTAGATAGATAGCCATGTAAGTAGGTAGCTAGATAGCCAGGTAGGTAGATAGTCAGAAAGGTCATTAGGTAGGTATGAATACATCCAGGTAAGTAGCTAGATAGCCAGGTAGGTAGGTAGCTTGGTTGCAAGGTAATTTGGTAGCTAGATAGCCATGAAAGTAGGTAGTCATGTAGGTAGCTAGGTAGGTATGAAGACATCTAGGCAGTTAGATACAAAAAATCAAAGTAGGTAGGAATACAGTCAGGTATCTCTCCCTCCTCCCTTCCCTCCCCGTTACAAAAAAAACCCCCAAACATGCTCACCTTGTCCCATGCAATGATCTTGAGAAGCCAGGCCACCTCATCTGTTCTCCAAGTTGCAGGCGCCGATGAGTGACATCATTGACACCTGTGTAAGGGCAGAAGTTACGGCCTGCATATGTGCATGTGTTGACTGACTGAGAGCACACCTGGGGGGGGGGGGGTGCCCCCTACATGACTTTCTGGGGAGAGAAGTGTCCTCCCTGTTCCTAAGCCCATGGCTGCATTGATGGGTCTGTGTGACCCAGTGATGCAGAAAAAGGTTTAGTGGCAATTGCCACCCTTGCCTTGCCACTGAGATAACAATACTGACACACACATTTATCTCATAGAAACCTGTGGGAACAGTCCAGTATCACGTCTACATTTCTGATTTATAAATGAATTTGAATAGTAATGTATAGTAAGGCAAAATAAGACTGAAGAGTGAAAAATCAAAGAGGCACGTGACAAAGGAGATTAAGTGTGACGTACAGGGCAAAAACTTAAATAAGTAAAGAAAAAGTCCTGAGAATTTTCCAGTATAAACATTACCAGGATTGGTGGAAAATCCCTATTTATTTTCTATTCCTTAGAGCCGTGATATGCTTGGCTTCTGTTCTCGTCGAGCCAATTTTCTTGTATTTTTTAAATGATGTCAGGTCCAATATTTCTAATTTTTGAGAAGCTTCCAAGCCAGTTGAGATTCATCAATTATTTGGAATGCTGTATTTGGATATTGCTGACATTTAAATTGCATACGTGAGCGTCCAATAAAAGTACAAACACAATGCAAAACTGTAAATGAGCGGCAAATTGTCGTAACAATTTTAAGAAAAGCTGATATTAAAATCCCATGGCATGTGCATTAGGAAGCCGGCTGGTACAGGTTTTTATTTTTTTTTTCCAATAAGTAAACAAGAAATTAAACTTTTAAGAAGGGCAAAAGACATGTGATTAACCCACCCAGAATGCTTTATAAACATACATGGATTCCACATATGGGATCACTCATTTATTAAAAGTAAGTCTAGTGTGCAGAACCCAAATCACTACAAACATCTTCTCCGACTCTGCACAATGCAAAAGGCATCTAAAGACAAACAGACTGTACACGCGCTGACGTCTAAACCACCAGCAGATGTACAGAAGGAAACTACTGGCCGCTCCAGCAGGGCTGCTCAGGTAGGCCAGGAAACCAGGAAGAATTCATTGCTACTTTTGCAACTAAAATGTATTTGAGCCCATCTATCATCATTGTGTTAGCGTGGGTAAGCGTTGGTGAGAGCAAAGTCCCATCTGCAGCCTTCCTGACAGAATGAACAATTCAATGGAACGACTTCTCAGGGTGAGGCAGAATTGAATCGGCGCTAACCAAGATAAGCACGGGAAATGAGGTAAGGAACTATTTATTGGAACAAAATGCAACACACTTCACCGCGCTTGCGCGGTTAAACGCGTCACATTTTATTCCTATAAATCGTTCCTTACCTCATCTCCTGTGCTTGTCCTGGTTAGCGCCGATTCGATTCTGCCTCACCCTGAGAAGTCGTTCCATTGAATTGCATCTATTATCATAAACTGATTTATTGTTTAACTCAAGTTTTAAATTCATGTAAGTATCTACATAGAAGAAATATTGCAGTTTTTACTCTTGCCACACAGTCAGCACCAACGGGGGGGGGGGGGGGGGGGGTTCACATTTTAGCTTTTGATGTGTACATTGAGGGTAGGGTCAGGCTCAGCAGTCATTGCCTATCATCAGAGGGCAGGAGTATAATGGAAGGTAGCATCCACCTTTATTAAAGGGGCACTCCACTGGAAAAAAAAATTCTTTAAATCATCTGGTGTCAGAAAGTTAAACAGATTTGTAAATTACTTCTATTTAAAAATCTCAATCCCTCCAGTACTTATCAGCTGCTGTATACTGCAGAGGAAGTTCTTTTCTTTTTGAATTTCTTTTCTTTCTGTCCACAGTGCACTCTGCTGACACCTCTGTCCATGTCAGGAACTGTCCAGAGCAGGATAGGTTTGCTATGGGGATTTGCTTCTACTCTGGACAGTTCCTAAAATTGACAGAGGTGTCAGCCAAGAGCACTGGGGTCAGACAGAAAGGAAATTCAAAAAGAAAAGAACTTCCTGTGGAGCATACAGCTGCTGATAAGTACTGGAAGGATTAAGAATTTGAAATAGAAGTAATTTACAAATCTGCTTAACTTTCTGGCACGAGTTGATTTAAAGAAAAATGTTTTCCAGTGGAATACCCCTTTAAGAGGCTGGAGGTAACATCAGTCACTCCATTAGCAGTAGGTGATATGGACGGCTCACATCTCCCCGCATAGTGACCTTTCTTAGAAGTCATATTTATGACCAGATGCCTTCTGTAAAGCAAGTGTCTTCTGCAGGAGCTCAGGAAGCTCCGGACAGAAAACTTCTGAATGGGGCCAGTGCCAACTGATTGAGAGGGTAGTGTCTGAGGAGTGTACTCCGCATAAAGAATGAACAAGTTCATTGTTTTGATGGTGAAATTTTAGCAGAAATGAAATTTCGAGGTGTGCACGGTGCAGGGGAATCCCATCACCAGCAATGAGATTCTGCTGCACTGGAATTTCCAACCGAAATTCCTAAGGGAAAATCTGGTTGGAAATTCCATAGTGTAAATCTAGCCTTAGAGTTGCACACTTTTTAGGAGCATGATACAGATAGTCAGGTTTTGTAAATTTCTCCCATTTTTCTGTGACCTGAGGAAATTGCTAGAGAGAAGCTTTGCATACAAAGGCCCCGATTTACAATTGAAAATGTGGCAACATTCTGGTACAACTTTTGCCAATAAAACTGGCTTACATGCAGGGAATCACATTTATGCCACAAAACTTTTTTGTGATGTTTTCATTATTAATTTTTTACTTGAAAAAGCTTCCACCTTATTTTTGTACTACTTTTGTAATTTTCTTTGGTATTTTCTCACCACAAAAATGTGGCCTTTTATGGGACATTTAAGGGGGAAAAAAAGCAAGTGGAATCCGAGCCTTAGGCCTTGGTCACACAGCAGAATTTCTGAGCAGAATCTGGCAGAACATTTTTTGCTCAGTTATTCCGTAACTTTTTCTGTTGTTTTCAGTGGGATCGTGCTGTACGTTCACACAGCAGAACTTCTGTGCCAGAAACTCATTTTCAAATTCAGGCCAGAATTTCATTGCCATCAATGGACACTGCATATTTGCGAGAGGTCCCAGCACCGATGAGTCGCCATCTATCACAGATGGAATGCTGGCTAGGAAAAAATATCCTGTATGAACATAGCCTTAGGCACTTATTCTGCTGTGTCTGACAGTAAAAAACTGGGTGTGGCTTTCTTAAAGGGTATAGTTTCAGTAAAAAAAAGGTGTGGTATTAGATGTGGCACCATGTGCAATACTTGCTCCAGAATTCTGCCTTAACCTCTTAAAGCGTACCCGTCAGATCCAACCAAACTTTTTTTAAATATATCACTCAGTATCTAATCCTGACCATGTACATCTAATTTTTATGTGTCTAGCACCTTTATTTATTTTTTTATTACACTTTTAATTTAGCTCACTAGTCTGAATTCCTCTCAAATGGAGGGGGCGTGGCCTCACTGTGCAGGTATCCGCCCCCTCCCTCAGTATGCTGTCTGCTCACATCTCACCTAGCATTAACAAAACTACAACTCCCAGCTTATCCTCTCTGACAGTAGCTGGACACAAGCTGACAGTGGGAGGGTTTTTCCTCCAGCTGTGAGCCCTGCACTCAGAGCTGTCAATCAAGGAAGTGGGTCCATGACGCATGGACACAGCAGGACTAGTATGTGTCCAAGCAGGCAGGGGGGGCAGTTGTTTGACTGGCTTTTTCAGTATGAAATACTGAAAATTTTCTAATGAAAGCAATTGCAAAAGCTATTGTTTTTACATGCTTTACAACATATCAAAACTTTTTGTATCTGACAGTGCCCATTTAACCCCTTAAGGACCAGGGTTTTTTCCATTTTTGCACTTTCATTTTTTCCTCCTTACATTTAAAAAATCATAACTCTTTCAATTTTGCACCTAAAAATCCATATGATGGCTTATTTTTTGTGCCACCAATTCTACTTTTTAATGACATCAGTCCTTTTACCCAAAAATCTACAGCGAAACGGAAATAAAAATCATTGTGATACAAAATTGAAAAAAAAAAACACACCATTTTGTAAATTTTGGGGGCTTCTGTTTCTACGCAGTAAATTTTTTGGTAAGAATTACACATTCTCTTTATTTTGTAGGTCCATACGATTAAAATGATACCCTGCTTATGTAGGTTTGAACTTCTGAAAAAAATTATAATGCAGGAAAATGTATACGTTTAAAATTATCATCTTCTGACCCCTATAACTTTTTTATTTTTCTGCATATGGGGCGATTTGAGGGCTCAGTTTTAGTGGTACCATTTTTGTATTGATAAGACTTTTTGATAGCTTTTTATTCATTTTTTCATTGTATAAAAAGTGTGGTTTAATTAATGATATATTTTTATAATTCGGACATTTCCGCACGCGGCGATACCATATATGTTGATTTTTATTTGTATTTACATTTTTTTTTTTTTATGGGAAATGGGGGGTGATTCTTACTTTTATTAAGAAAGGGGTTAAATGATCTTTATTAACTTTTTTTTGTCCCACTCATCTTCCCTACAGATCACTGCCATGCATTAACATGGCAATGATCAGTCGATTGCTCAAGCCTGGATTTCAGGCTTGGAGCAATTAATCGCCGATCGGAAGTGCCGGAGGAAGGTAAGGCACCAGGGTCCCGGATTTCATTAGCCACTGGGACAACCCGCTATGATGGGGGTCACGGCGTGACCCCGCGTTATAGACCAGGACTGGGGGCAGGGTGCACAGGTACGCCCTGCATCCTTAAGAGGTTAAAGGGGTACTCTGTGCCGATACATGTCTAATTTCTGCTGTGGCACCTCAGACATCTGGTGCAAGGAGCAAACTTTAACGCCTTAAATGCTGCAACTCCAGCAATTAAAAGGATCAGTGAAAGGAGTGGCACCTGTCAGCTGTCTGATTGGCATATCTTGTAATGTGACTGTGGGGTGCCGGTCAGTTTGCATGGCAGCAGGAGGTCTTCCAAAGACCTGTGTAGGCAATCTAATAATTAGTCCCCTGGTGGGAGCTTAGAAAGTATAAAGAAGCAAAATATATATATATATATATATATATATATATATATATATATATATTTATAGGCTAGGTTCACACTACGGAATTTCTGCCTGCAATTCTGCTTTGAAATTGCAGGCAGAAATTCCGCTTACTAAAATGTATAGTATAGTGAATGGGTTTCCGTTCACAAATTCACACTTCGGAATTCGTGAAGTGGAATTTGTTAACGGAAGATCCGCTTGAAATTTTTGCCTGAAGAATGGTGTTGCTCATTCTACAGGCAGAAATACTCCCAGAACACATTGCACGGTCCTAGTGCTGACTGATTCAGTCGGCACTGGCAGCACTCTGAATCTCCGGGTGGAAATTTTCTGCCCCGAGATTCCGCAGTATAAACCAAGCCTTAAAGTTATAGGCAATTGTAGGCCTATTTTTTTTATGCACCTCTTTTTTTACTATAAAAGCTAGATTAAGATGGGCATTGTTGTAATCAGACTGACCTACAGAATGAAGATCACATGTCAGTTTTACCATAATGTGGACTGCATAAAAAATCCATACATTTTATGGTTAAAAGAAAGGTGTCATTTTAAAATACAAATACAAACCCGCTGAAATCTGCAGCTGATTAAGTACATGTGAACCTAGTAAAGTATATAAGTATATTGTATTGATGTAAGGGTATTTAATATTATAGTATGTAATACGTGTACTTGGGTAATAGTTATGATACATTCACATTTTGAGACAATACATTGCTGTGATTACCTGGTGGAAGGCAAATTTTCTTTGCACATTCTATTTGTATTACATTCATATAAACATTACTGTATATTTTCATCATGTGACAGGCTTATATTACATGTAATTGATGCTGCTAACATTGCATTGAGCCTTGTAATAGTTTAGACTGGAAGCCTCCAGTGATGGATTGTGGTTCATCCATTTCCACAATGACCTCTGAACTGACAGGTTACGTCAATTTTTTCTTGTTTGGTGACATGTGTGACCTCTTATACAAAGACAAGACACCCGTGCAGCCCTGGAGCATAACTGTAATAACTACAATGATCCTGAAGAATGAACATGAAGAAGGGCAGACTGGTGACTGTGGAGCAATGTTGATGTCTTCTACTTCTAATCCAATGCACTGTTTAAGCAACACGTTGCAAATTTGCAGCTGTAGAATCCACGACAATGTACAGGATAGCTCCATGTAGAGTTGGTTGAGTTGGAATGGCTTCTAAGATTCCATGGACCTTTTGGTAGTTCCTCAAGGAAAAACATTACATCATCAGTCGCACGACAAAGGCCTCTCGGGCCACCACCATGTTCTGCAATGACAATGGGAAAGAACCCTAAAGTGCCCTAAAACAGCTGTCTACAGATTGGTGGCTATTTCCTTCTAGAAGATGTTCTTACTTGGCTAATAATCTCCAGTCAAGTTTCAAGGTTTTTTTTGAAGGGCCAAACATTTTTGCACTTTCATTTTTTCCTCCTCAACTTCTAAAAATCATAACACTTTCAGTTTTCCACCTACCAACCCATATGAGGGCTTGTTTTCTGCACTACCAATTTTTACTTTGTAATGACATCAGTCATTTCACCACAAAATCTATGGTGAAACAAAAAAAAAAATTATTATTATTTGTGGGACAAAATTGAAACCTCCCCCCATTTTGTAATTTTTAGCGGCTTCTGTCTCTACGCAGTGCACTTTTCGATCAAAAATTACACCTTATCATTATTGTGTTGGTTCGTACAGTTACAAGAATACTCAAGTTATGTAGGTTTTATTTTACTTTAAAAAAGTATATCTACATGCACCAAAATTTGTTTGTTTAAAATTGTCATCTTCTTACTCCTATAACTTTTTTTTATTTTTCCGCATCGGGGCTAGATGAGGGCTAATTTTTTTGCACTGTGGTCTGTAGTTTTTTCGATACTAATTTTGTTTTCATGGGACTTTATGAATTTTTTTACATGTACGCCATTGATCATCCAGCTCTAATTAACATAATATTTTTATAATTCAGACATTTACGCAAGCGGTGATACCACATATTTTTATGTTTATTTTTATTATGTTTACAGTACATATTTTTATATGAAATTTGGGTGATTTAAACTTTTATTATAGAAGGGGTTAATTCACATTTCTTAACTTTTTTTTTACACCATTTTTTAGTCCCCATAGGGGACAATTACATGCAATCTTCTGATTGCATACACTGTTCAATGCTATGCCATAGCATAGCATTGATCAGTGTTATCGGCACTCTGCTGCTCCAGCCTGCTGAGCAGGCATGGAACAGCAGATCATCGATTGGACAGTGAGTAGGCAGGTAGGGATCCTCCCCCCCTGTCCTCTCAGCTGTTTGGGACACCGCGATTTCCTCGAATTGGTCCTGAACAGCCCAACTGAGCTGCCGGGAACTGTTTTACTTTCACTTTAGATGTGGCGATTAACTTTGATTGCCGCGTATAAGGGGATAATGCCAAGCATCACCACGATCGGGGATGTCCGGCATTTGACACATATCTTGGTGGCTCAGCTCGTGAGCCCGCGTCATAACAGGGGAGTGGGCGCAGGGTGTACAGGTATGCCCTGCATCCTTAAGAGGTTGAACTCTGTAACAAAAAATATGAAGTGATTTTCCCACAGCAACCAATCACAGCTCAGCTAACGAGCTCTGGTAAAGTGAAAGCTGAGCTGTGATTGTTTTTTGTGGGAAAGTCACTCTATTTTTTCTCTCACACAGTTTGATAAATCTGGGCTATATTGTCTACACTAAATAAATTCCAGAATAGTGTGGCTCGCTATGTAACTAGAAGGCATTGTGATCTGATACAAGAATTTTAGAATGTTTATTTAACCCCTTCCCGCAGAATGGCATATATAAACGCCGGTTTGTGCAGTGCGTTCGCGCATCCCGGCGTTTATAAATGACATGCAGTTAACCCGGCGATGCGCAGCATCGCACGGGTTAACTGGCAGAAGTCCCGCTGTTTCCAGCAGGGGACAACTTCTGCTTCACCCCCAGGACCATCAATTGATGGTCCTGGTCAGCGATCACTGTGATTGGTCCCTGTGGACCAATCACAGTGATCTGGGGTGAAAGTTCAGATCCCCCGCACTGCCCGCCCCTGGAAGTCGGGCAGAACGGGGGACGAAGGCTGCAGGGGCTCGCGGGGACCTGCGGCACACGGGGGGAACACGTGGGGACCGGCGGACTTACCTGGAGCAGCGGCAGGACCGAGGAGCAGCGGCAGGACCGGCCACGTGGACGAGCAGCGACGGGACCAGCAGGTAAGTATGTAGTCCTCAGAGGCAGCAGTGAAGATCTTCACTGCTGCTTCTAGGAGTCTGAAAACTACAACTCCCAGCATGCCTAGACAGCCTTTGGCTGTCTGGGCATGCTGGGAGTTGTAGTTTTGCAACATCTGGAGGGCCCCAGTTTGGAGACCATTGTATAATGGTCTCCAATCTGTGCTCTTCCAGCTGTTGCAAAACTACAACTCCTAGCATGCACTGACTGTCCAGGCATGCTGGGAGTTTTAGTTAAGCAACATCTGGCCCTTCAGATGTTGCCGAACTACAACTCCCAGCATGCCCTCCAGCTGTCTGGGCATGCTGGGAGTTGTAGTTTTGCAACAGCTGGAGACACACTGGTTGGGAAACATTGTTTCTAACTCAGTGTTTCCTAACCTGTGTGCCTCGAGCTGTTGCAAAACTATAACTCCCAGCATGCACTAAAAGACCATGCATGCTGGGAGTTGTAGTTTTGCAACATGTGGAGGGCCCCAGTTTGGAGACCATTGTATAATGGTCTCCAATCTGTGCTCTTCCAGCTGTTGTAAAACTACAACTCCCAGTATGCACTGACTGTCCAGGCATGCTGGGAGTTTTAGTTCAGCAACATCTGGCCCTTCAGATGTTGCCGAACTACAACTCCCAGCATGCCCTTCAGCTGTCTGGGCATGCTGGGAGTTGTAGTTTTGCAACAACTGGAGACACACTGGTTGGGAAACATTGTCTGTTTCTAACTCAGTGTTTCCTAACCTGTGTGCCTCCAGCTGTTGCAAAACTATGACTCCCAGCATGCACTAACAGACCATGCATGCTGGGAGTTGTGGTTTTGCAACAGCTGATGCAAGCCCCCCCCCCCCCTGCCCCGCCACCCCCGTGAATGTACAGGGTACATTCACATGGGCGAGGCTTTTACAGTGGGTTTCTCGCATCTTGAGATGCAGCAAATTTTGCGCTGGGAAACTCGCTGTAATCCCCCGCCCATGTGACTGTACCCTAAAAACACTACACTACACTAACACAAAATAAAATAAAAAGTTAAAAACACTACATATACACATACCCTTACACAGCCCCCCTCCCCCAATAAGAACGTCCGGTACACCACTGTTTCCAAAGCAGAGCCTCCAGCTGTTGAAAAACAACAACTCCCAGTATTGTCGGACAGCCGTTGACTGTCCAGGCATGCTGGGAGTTTTGCAACAGCTGGAGGCACCCTGTTTCGGAATCACTGGCATAGAATACCCCTATGTCCACCCCTATGCAAATCCCTAATTTAGGCCTCAAATGCACATGGCGCTCTCACTTTGGAGCCCTGTCGTATTTCAGGGCAACAGTTTAGGGTCACATGTGGGATATCGCCGTACTCGGGAGAAATTGGGTTACAAGGTTTGGGGGGCTTTTTCTTCTTTAACCCTTCATGAAAAGGAAATGTTGGGGTCTACACCAGAATGTTAGTGTAAATTTTTTTTATTTTTTACACTAACATGCTGATGTTGCCCTATACTTTACATTTTCACAAGAGGTAAAAGGGAAAAAAGCCCCCCAAAATTTGTAACGCAATTTCTCCCGACTACAGAGATACCCCATATGTGAGCGCAAAGTGCTCTGGGGGTGCACAACAAGGCCCAGAAGGGAGAGCGCACCATGTACATTTGAGGTGATTTGCACAGGGGTGGCTGATTGTTACAGCGGTTTTGACAAACGCAAAAAAAACAAAACCCCACATGTGACCCCATTTAGGAAACGACACCCCTCACGGAATGTAATGAGGGGTGCAGTGAGAATTTACCCCCCACAGGTGTCTGACGGATCTTTGGAACAGTGGTCCATGAAAATGAAAACTTGTACAGCCCACTGTTCCAAAGATCTGTCAGACACCAGTGGGGGGCAAATGCTCACTGTACCCCTTGTTACGTTCCTCAAGGGGTCTAGTTTCCAAAATGGTATGCCATGTGTGTTTTTTTTTGCTGTTCTGGCACCTAAGGGGCTTCCTAAATGCGACATGCTCCCCGAGCAAAATTTGCTCTCAAAAAGCCAAATATGACTCCTTCTCTTCTGAGCATTGTAGTTCGCCCATAGTGCACTTCAGGTCAACTTATGGGGTACCTCCATACTCAGAAGAGATGGGGTTACAAATTTTGGGGGGTATTTTCTGCTATTAACCCTTGCAAAAAGGTGAAATTAGGGGGGAAACACACATTTTAGTGGACATTTTTTTTTTTTTTTTTTACATATGCAAAAGTCGTGAAACACCTGTGGGGTAATAAGGCTCACTTTATTCCTTATTACATTCCTCAAGGGGTCTAGTTTCCAAAATGGTATGCCATGTGGGTATTTTTTGCTGTTCTGGCACCATAGGGGCTTCCTAAATGCGACATGCCCCCCGAGCAAAATTTGCTCTCAAAAAGCCAAATATGACTCCTTCTCTTCTGAGCATTGTAGTTCGCCCATAGTGCACTTCAGGTCAACTTATGGGGTACCTCCATACTCAGAAGAGAATGGGTTACAAATATTGGGGGGTATTTCCTGCTATTAACCCTTGGAAAAATGTGAAATTTGGGGGGAAACACACATTTTAGTGAAAAAAAATTTTTTTTTTTTACATATGCAAAAGTCGTGAAACACCTGTGGGGTATTAAGGCTCACTTTATTCCTTGTTACGTACCTCAAGGGGTCTAGTTTCCAAAATGGTATGCCATGTGAGGGTTTTTTGCTGTTCTGGCACCATAAGGGCTTCCTAAATGCAACATGCCCCCCAAAAACCATTTCAGAAAAACGTACTCTCCAAAATCCCCTTATCGCTCTTTCCCTTCTGAGCCCTCTACTGCGCCCGCCGAACACTTTACATAGACATATGAGGTATGTGCTTACTCGAGAGAAATCAGGCTACAAATATAAGTATAAATTTTCTCCTTTCAACCCTTGTAAAAATTTAAAAATTGGGTCTACAAGAAGTGTAAAAAATGAAGATTGTGAATTTTCTCCTTCACTTTGCTTCTATTCCTGTGAAACACCTAAAGGGTTAAAATGATGACTGAATGTCATTTTGAATACTTTGGGGGGTGCAGTTTTTATAATGGGGTCTTTTGTGGGGTATTTCTAATAAGAAGACCCTTCAAATCCACTTCAAACCTGAACTGGTCCCTGAAAAATAGTGAGTTTGAAAATTTTGTGAAAAATTGGAAAATTGCTGCTGAACTTTGAAGCCCTCTGGTGTCTTCCAAAAGTAAAAACTCGTCACTTTTATGATGCAGACATAAAGTAGACATATTGTATATGTGAATAAAAAACTTTTTTATTTGTAATATACATTTTCCTTACAAGCAGAGAGCTTCAAAGTTAGAAAAATGCAAAATTTTCAAATTTTTCATCAAATTTTAGGATTTTTCACAAGGAAAGGATGCAAGTTACCACAAAAATTTACCACCATGTTAAAGTAGAATATGTCACGAAAAAACAATCTCGGAATCAGAATGATAACTAAAAGCATTCCAGAGTTATTAATGTTTAAAGTGACAGTGGTCAGATGTGCAAAAAACGCTCTGGTCCTTAAGGCCAAAATGGGCTTGGTCCTGAAGGGGTTAAAGACAGTGAAATCACTAAAGATGACAGATGTGGAAATTTATTTGACCATCTAGTTAATATCCTGTTGTTTTTTTCCTACATAGATAGACAATTTATAAATATACTTAAAGGGGTATTCCAGTATTTTTTATTTGACTGTATAGTTAGTGTAGTTCATATTATAGTGTCTGTACCTGTGTTTGATGGCTGGTCTAGCAATGCTTATGTGATCTTTTCCCCAATGTTTATTTTTACCAACATACAAAATTAGTGTCATCTCAGGTTTTCCCAGGTTGCAGTATGGCCCGAGAAATGACATCACTATTCAGGTGTCGAAAGGAGCCTGTCTGCATCAATGGGTGGGGAGGAGATCCTTCCCCATAAGGCTGCAGGGAATTGTCCCAGGTGTGCTTCAATGAGTGGAGTGGCTAATGTGTAGGAGGGAGAAAAGTGACCTCACACTTACAAACAAGGAAACTTGTATCAAGAGATCTGGGACTTGTAGTTGGAAGAAGGGAACTCCAACAAGAAATAGACATTTCACAAAAAGAAAGCAGCAGCTTAAGGTGGACTCACAACACAGCCATTAGCACCAAGACAAGTACAGATCCTTCCTAAGCATGTTCATTACCATCTGGCAGGTAAGTATTAAAGTCACCTTATGGTGAATAACCCCTATAACACATCTTAAATGCAAACTAAAAACATCCTAGTGCACTTATATCCTCATGTACAGCACTGTTGTGGAGCCTTTACTTTGAAGTTCTGTCCTTTGTACAACACTGCTCTTCTTCCTATGCTCTTCTTCTTCTGCCCTACTCACCTCTGAGGTAACAGTGTGATGTAATGGGCCCGAGCATCATGAAGAAGACTGGGCCGTTATATCACACTGCCGCTCCCCCTATCACAGGCCAGGTAGGACATTGCTGTGGTCGGTAATAAGTATTAAAGTCACCTTATGGTGAATAACCCCTATAACACATCTTAAATGCAAACTAAAAACATCCTAGTGCACTTATATCCTCATGTACAGCACTGTTGTGGAGCCTTTACTTTGAAGTTCTGTCCTTTGTACAACACTGCTCTTCTTCCTATGCTCTTCTTCTTCTGCCCTACTCACCTCTGAGGTAACAGTGTGATGTAATGGGCCCGAGCATCATGAAGAAGACTGGGCCGTTATATCACACTGCCGCTCCCCCTATCACAGGCCAGGTAGGACATTGCTGTGGTCGGTAATTAGCTCAGCGCAGCGTAAAGTGTCAGGCACCAAAAGCCAAAAGAAGATCAGGACTGGAGGATGGGAGACTGATTCCAGCAGCACCAGGGGAGTGGCGGAAGGTAAATAAATAAATCCAAGTTTATTATTTTTATTCCAACAACCTAGGAGAAATTTCATCAGAGTTCCTCTTTGTCAATTTCAGTGAGTGGGGCACTGGTCAAATAACCGAAGACTGGAACAGAGCTGTTAACCGTCTCAAAAAGGCACTGATAATGAAGCTAGCTAGACTATGTTGTAAACCAGAGAGGTGGCCAAAGAGACACAAAATATCACTTTTGCTGGGAGTGTTTCATTGTATTACCAGGGAATAGGCAAACGCATGGGCTGACACAACTTTACTACGGAGATGGTAAGACTAGCTGCCATTATTGGATATAAAGCAAACAATAATATTGGCAATATTGTTGGGGGGGAGATTCTGTACTACTGTATGTACTGTGGATAATTTTTATACAATTTAATTAAATTGTCACTTTATTAGTTGCTCTTTCCAGGTGGAAAAAAACTCCTTGTAACTACATATAACCTCAATGAAGAATGCCACAATTTTATTGTCAGTTTTCATATGGACAGAAAAGAGCTCTGTATGCCCCCATATGAAATTTGAGGCATAAGGAAGTTCCATGTACTTCTATGGGTGCTCACTTACAGCTCTATAATAACTAAGATTGTTCATGTGTGCTCCAGTTATGTCTTTCTTTAGACATTGATAAATTAGTCTTCCAGTTGCCCCCACAAAAGGCCATACCTCCCTCCACCCTTCCAAAATCAATATTTAGTACTATATGTTCAATGTTGTTAGGTATTGTATTATTATATCCATTTTATGCCACTGTTAAACAAATGACTACTTGCACAATATTTGTTAACATTTATCAAAAACAGTGCAATAAAAATAAAGGAAAATAAATAAAATCATATGTGATGTTGCCGTATGCAGAAATGTCTGAACTATTAAAATATGCTAGTAAAACTGCATGGTGAATGGCATGAACATGAAAAAAAAATTACCAAAGTTCAGAATTGCTGATTTCTAGTCACTTTATATACTAGAAAAAAAAGAATAAAAATAGTAAAAAAGAAAAAAGGCCCAACAAAACAAAAATGACCCCATACAGCCCTGTATATGAGAAAATAAAAGTGTTATGTATATGGGTTTAGAAGAGGATGATTTTCAGCATACTCTTTTTCTTACAAAAAGTTAAGTAAAGTAAATGTAAAGTAGTAAAATAAAACAAAACCTATATATTGTAATTGTATTGACATACATAATAAATAGAGATGAGCGAACTTACATTAAATTCGATTTGTCACGAACTTCTCGGCTCGGCGGTTGCTGACTTTTCCTGTATAAATTAGTTCAGCTTTAGGGTGCTCCCGCGAATCGAATTTACTGTAAGTTCACGCATCTCTAATAATAAAGATAGCACTGCATATAAATGAAACCCCTCAAAAGAAGCTTTTTTTTTCACTTTCACTGTACAAATAATCATTTTTTTGCTTCACCGTAGTGAGAAAAAAATGATGTCATTACAAGTACAATTGGTCCCACATAAAACAAGCTGTCATATGCATCTGTCATATGATATTGCAAGGCGAGGAGTAAAACCAAAGATGCAAAAAGGAAAAGAAGCCCGGTCATCGACGCCAAAACAACCTGTGTCATAAAAGAGTTAAAATGTTTTCTGAAAAAGAAGGAATCTGATTGGTTGTAATCGAGTGCTTCAGTTTTCCTCTGCACGGTTTTAATAACCCCCCCCCCCATTGATAAATCAGCTTTTTTCTGTGCAAGGTCGGTGCTACATAAATAAGTATAATAAAGCACAATACATCTCCTGATCCAGGTCTATAATCAGAGTGTCATCCCTTGTACATCCATGTCAGGAACACTTGAATCCCCCTGGATTTAGCTTATTCTGCATTGTTTTTCATTGTTAAAATGTAACAAACTTGATAATACATAAAAGAGTAAGTCCAACTTGTAATCACAATACTGAGACATAATCACAAGGTTTACATAATACTAGACTACATGTCACAATATGGGGCAGATTTAGAACAATTGGTACAGAAGGTATTTTGGAATAGATGCAGAGTAGAAAATGACACATACACATCCTATAATAAATCTAGCACCTAGTCACTATGCTGTTTTTCCCACTGCTGCTTGAGACTAGTAGGGCTAATACACAGCAGTTTGTGTACATGGGCCTTTTTAAGCAGTCCTTGTGGATCCATATTACAGACCTCTAGGTACTCCATGTGTTGCTGTTTGTTGCCTCCTTAAAGGGGTACTCCGGAGAAGTTAAGAAAAGTAAAAATGCCCCAAAACCACCACAATACCTGTTATGTATCCCCATGTGGTTTTGGCAGCTCCTTTGGCCCCTGATGTCTCCTAAATATTCCTTTTCCTTGTTTGAGTCCCAGACAACAACTCCCAGAAGTCAGTACAACTCTGTGTAATGGCTGCCAACCAATTGCTTTCACTATCTGTGTGCATGCTGTGTTGTTGTAAACAGCACACACTGTACATGTGTTTTCTTTCAAACTAACCATCCCCCCCCCCCGCAATAAATCATGCTATGCGCTGAATGGCAGCAGTCAGTGATAAGATCTACAGCAGGAAAAGAGCAGCGTTATGTGCTGGGGAGACTGAGAATCTTTAATGAGTTTCTCTGCACATAGGGAGGGGAGGTGTGCCTGTGAAGCCAGAGCCCTAGACCAGACAGAAATCACATGGTGCAGTCTTGAAGGGTGGGGGCTAGGTCTCACAAAGGGGTTTACACCATTACAAGGGGGATCAGATGACGTCTTTCTCTCACTCCCTGCATGTAAGTGACAGCTGAAAGAAGAAAACTGCTCTATATAGCTAATGAATGATATTTAGATAAATACATAGGTTGGTGAGAGGGAAAGGATGGGCTATGGGTTTAGTTCCCCGGAGTACCCCTTTGTTCTCTTCTGGAAGTTTTTGCATCAAGCCATGATTCGTTCTCTGGCATTGAGTGAGATTTCATACTTATAAGCATATATTCCTATAAGCGCCTGCAGTTTTTTGTCTAACACTGGCTCATGCCAGCCACCCCCCCACTCTTCCCCCTCCCCATTTCATAGGCTTCTATGGGGAGCATGTAAGCTGATCCCTCAGTCAGCCTGATAGTTTGCAGAGAGATAGGGACAGAGACCAGTGTGTTGCAAAGAAAAGCTTTTTTACAGCAGCACTGATAGGGAAGGGAGAGAGATTGAGAGGGAAAGTGCAATTGTGGGTGTATTACAGCAGTGTTTCACCTCAAGCCCAAATCCAGCCTAGAAGCAATGATAGGGAAGGGAGTGAGATTGAGAGAGAAAGTGCAATTTTGGGTGTGGTACACAGTGACTGTATGCTGCAGCACTGGTGTGTACAACAACTGAAAAGCTAATAGTAGCCAGCCAGTTAGGGTGAGCAGAGCACTAAAAGCGTATTGTCCTCTATTAAGTGTAACTGTGCGTACATCTAAGTGGTGTACCATTTTGTTCCTGTTAAAGTCTCAAGGGCCTAGTTACTGTGAAAGGCCAGCCAAAAGTCCACACCTGCTGGTGTTGTAGATAATTACTGTTTTAAGCGTAGTGGAGTGTATTGTACTCCCCTCATAAGTGAATACCACATACGTACATCTAAGTGGTGTACCATTTTGTTCCTGTTATAGTCCTAAGGGCCTAGTTACTGTTAAAGGCAGTCTCATTCTCCAGGCTGTCTTATACTGCCACCATATGTTCTCCTCATGCTGATGCCAGCTCCAGGCTGTCTTATACTGCCACCATATGTTCTCTTCATGGTGATGCCAGCTCCAGGCTGTCTCATACTGCCACCATATGTTCTCCTTGTGCTGATGCCAGGTCCAGGCTGTGTCATTCATCCAATATATGGTCTCCTCATGCTGCCGCCCACCTCCATGCTGTGTCATTCAGGCACTATATGGTCTCCTCATGCTGCTGACACCTGCATGCTGTGTCATTCAGCCACTATATGTTCTCCTCATATTGATGCCATCTCCAGGCTCTGTCATTTTGCCGCTCTGCGACAGTAATTCTAATAGCGTCGCCTCTAATCTGCATGTCATACTGCATAACAGTATTATTTCACTAGCCCAGCACACACCCAATGCGTGTTACAGCAAGGCAAAGTGTTCTACACCCCTATTGAGGCTCTTTGTAGGCCAGAAATAGCCGTTTTTAATACAGATTTGCCGCAAATAAATTTGAATCGAACCAAATTTTTCTGGAAAATTCTAATTGAGTTTTTCTAAAATTCGCTCATCATCAGATTGCCATTTTCATTTATTAGAGGCTAAAGAAGCAATTGGATTGGTTGCTATGGGCAACTATTTGACTTTTCCTCTGCACAGAAATTTATAAATCTCCCCCTATGTGGTTTCTTTATACACTTCGGGAAGATTTATCAAAACCTGTGAAGGAAAAGTTGACCAGTTGCCCATAGCAACCAATCAGTTTGTTTTTTTCATTTCAATCTGATTGGTTTCTATGAGCAACTGGTAATTTTTTTTCTGCACAGGTTTTGATAAATCTCTCCCTCCTCATTCCTACAATTCTCCTGAATGAGACCTGTGTTTCTTATGTATAAATCCATAAAAAGGTTCATAGATAATATAACGGCAGGACACAGTTACTCCACCAAGTTCATGGGGACTTACTGTATCACATTACACACTAAATAATTTTTGGTAAGTGTAAGGGTGCATTCACACCACGTTTTGCTGATATGGTTGCCGTATCAGGTTTTCAGTCGGCTACAAAACCAGATAGAGTGCAATAATTAACCGACCGACTCTGGCTGACTTCGGCTGGCACATTTAAAGGAATGAGATTCGATAACGGACGGCTTTGAAATTTCACTGCTGGCGACCATATCAGCAAAACGTGGTGTAAATGCACCCTAAGGCAACATTTTTCAACTGGTGTGCCTGAGACACATCCGTAGGTATGCTACCGAGCTGACAGCACAATGGGCATGCCACTACAGGTCCTCCATCTCCGCGCTCACAGCAGAGAGAGAAACTGAGACATGAATGTCCATCTGCCGCAGTGTTGCGCCTATGGCAGAATAAATGGCCTGCTGTTTAGTGCTATTTCCAGGCCTGTCTCTCTCTCTTTGTTACTCCTTCTGTCCACATGCATATTTCCAGCCCCAGCAGCAAGTTAAACAACAGAGGGGAGGTGATTGTCAGTGCACGCTGCTATCCAGGAAAGGAGAGAGGGTGGGATGTCAGTGCACAATGCTATCCAGGAAAGGGGAAGTGAGGTGTCAGTGCACACTACTCTCCAGAGAAGGAAAGGGGGGGGGGAAATATGGGTGTCAGTGCACACTGCTGTCCTTAGAGGGAAAGGGGGTATATGGGTGTCAGTGTACACTGCTATCCAAGGAAGAAGGGGCTGTAGTGTCAGAGTACTGCTATCCAGGGAAGGGGTGGCTGTAGTGTCATTGCACACTGCTATCCTTTGGGGGGTGGGTCAGGGGTGTCAGTGCACACTGCTTTTCAGGGTAGGGCGATATACAGTATAGTGCTGTACTTGCTTCAAATCACTGTATGCCCATGCATTTATTTTGAGTATATGGAGTATATCTTGTATAATTTGCGCCACTTTCTCCAGTGAAAAAATGATGCCAACCTTTTAATAAGTTTTCACCAGCAGAAAAAGTCCCATGTCTTAAAATATGGTCTGCATCTTATTGCTGTAAACAGACATCATAGATGATTTTTGTTTACTAGGGTTGTCAAAAATTTCCTGCCAAAATGCCTTTAATTCAGTTCTTTTTTACCTCCCAAACAAAAATGCATACTATTATTTTGGCTAAGCCCTAGAGGTTAATTCAGGTAACATGCCACACACAATGCGTTCTTATAGGTAGCGCTGGAAGAAGACAGCTATATTTAGGAAATTAACAGAAAAACAAAGTTACAAAGAGCACTGCTTTCTGTTTCATGTTTGTGCTGCTTATATAAGAGGAACAGAACTGAATAGGAAACACACTGTAGGCCAAACAACAATAAGACTTTATTGTAGTGCTGGAAACTCAATGTGCATAAAAATGAAGGCTATTTACATGAATCATTTATGTATCATGCAAGCGCACAGGGCACATGATCCCGGAAGTCTATGGTTACATTGCTAATTGCTTACAGCTCCGAAGGTTTCTTTGAGCTGTTATTATTACTTCTACCAATTTGGATTCTTCAAAGCTTTTGTTCATTCTTCATGATTTCAACCAGAACTTAACCAAGAAACGGCAATTAAGGTCAGAGACCAGGCCCGACTCCGGTTACACCGGACCATATTAATCCGTTCCCTGGCCATTTGCTCAGTAATTTACAATTAGGGACAAGTGCATTCCAGGTTTATCGTAAAAAGGATTGTGCATGGGAATGTGGGATTAGTCACATTTTCCCAATCAATCTAGTGCCTTTGTGACTAACAAAAGACAATATAAGACAACAAAGTGAGCATCGTGTAGGATAATGTCTGCAACACTACTGTATAAGGCACATAAGAGGCTAAAAACAAATAATGTAAATCTGTAATAGACAATTCTGCCTTGAGTAATTGGAGACAGACTGGTTACTATGGATGTTCTGTCTGTCAATCTAACTGAAAACAATGTGGTCGCTGGGCAGAGCATCCTTAGTATCTCATATCACACGATCATATCACAGCAAAATCACATATGGAAAATAATTGGAGAAACCACTTTGTAAGAGATCATAGTGGTTATTGGTGTTATCCAATGAAAGAAAAGCCTTGTGTATGCTGTCAGATTGTATAAGAAAACAACTTAATAATATAATGTTATATACCATACTGTACAGAATATCTTCCATTACCAGCTGAGACGTCTGGCTTTTAGCTGTGATGTCCCATCACACTCTCTGAGCGCAGAGCTCCTGTCCCTGCTCCCCCTTCCCCTTATGTTTGATCAGTACAATACCATTGACATGAAGAGAGGAAGCTTATATTACTGTTTTTTAGATGAAGACAGCAGGAAGTTTCTCAAATAAGAGAGCAGTGAGCCTGTTCTGACTGAAACTACTGTGACAGTGAAAAGCTTACTTTTGCCTTAAAATGTAATGAGCAGGGTCTCTTTAAAGCATTACTGTCATTTGAAAAAAAAAATTTGGATCACACCAGGTCTTAGTCCTGAGACCTGATTTGATCGCTAGCTATAAGCAAGGGAAGTGCACGGCAGCTCATGCTTGACTCCTCGGTTGTAAATTAAATCTGACTGCATTGGTTTATACAGTGAAAGAGTCAGATGGAGGTGCTGACCCGGGAGTTAAGAGCATGGCCGCACACTTCGATGGTTTATAACCAGGGCTCAAGTCCTGCAGGAACGCATGAAAACAGAGTCCCTGCACTTTTTCCACAGCAGGAACCCTGTTCCCATTAGCAGGAGTCCTGTAGGAACAGCCCTTAAGTGGAAATCTTGAGTGAGTTCCCACACTTTTTTTCCCAGGACTTGACCCCTGTTTATAACTCATATGTGAGTCATATGAGTCAATAGCGTGGCTTGATAAATATCCTTCCTTTATTGTTTTTTGCTTTGTTTACTTTGCCCTGTGCTGTTTCTACTGAGTGTTTTTAATACAGTTGGTACAAACCAAAAAGTAATTGGTGACTTGGATTGTGTACAGTATTTCATAGTGAGTACGTTGGGATACGCTCTCTGACCATTCTCTAATTTTTGTACTTCCCCACCTTATATTTGGTCCGATGCTAATGCTGTTCTGCCTTTGTTGGTTTGGACCTTGCATGTATAGGACTATTTAGTGCATCAAACAAAGGTTACATTTTCAAAGGGTTTGTTCAGTGAAATAACCTGTGTATGGTGTTAAAAAGTATAACAGAGCAAGTTACTAATATAATATTATTATTAGCCATACTGTAGAGATCATTTCATATCAGCTCTGCTCCCTCTTTTATAGTTCTGATATCAAGTAAAAACTCAAAGCTCCCATCCCTGTTCCCCCTCTCATTCAGCGAGAGACCAGTAATGTGAAAGGGAGAAGCTCATTTTACTGCTCATTACATTTTAAGGCAAAAGTAAGCTTTTCACTGTCACAGTAGTCTCAGTCAGAACAGGCTCACTGCTTTCTTATCTGAGAAACTTCCTGCTGTCTTCATCTAAAAAACAGTAATATAAGCTTCCTCTCTTCATGTCAATGGTATTGTACTGATCAAACATAAGGGGAAGGGGGAGCAGGAGCAGGAGCTCTGCGCTCAGAGAGTGTGATGGGACATCACAGCTAAAAGCCAGACGTCTTTGCTGGTAATGGAAGATATTCTGTACAGTATGGTATATAACATTATATTATTAAGTTGTTTTATTATACAATCTGACACCATACACAAGGTTTTTCTTTCATTGGATAACACCAATAACCACTATGATCTCTTACAAAGTGGTTTCTCCAATTATTTTCCATATGTGATTTTGCTGTGATATGATCGTGTGATATGAGATACTAAGGATGCTCTGCCCAGAGACCACACTGTTTTCAGTTAGATTGACAGACAGAACATCCATAGTAACCAGTCTGTCTCCAATTACTCAAGGCAGAATTGTCTGTACAGGAATTGTCTATTAAGAGGTGGAAAATTCGTTTTTTTCCTTTGCTAATTTTTCAGTTCTTGAATGAAAGACGACCATGGTTCATCCCCAAAAACATTGTATTTTATTTAGATTATCTTCCAAAAGTGCAAAGAGTGTGATCGCTGCGGCGCTGTTTCTCAAAATAAATTGATGATTTATTTAAAGATGATTTTATTGGGCCCATCCTATTGGGCTTAACGACATGTCTGAAACTATTCTGATCTAATAGAGTCGTTATAAATGAGCAATACCTCCTCCCATCCCTTTCTGTGAACAAAGTTTATTTCCACCCAATTTTATCAAATTAGAAAAATTTCCTTCCATTTGGTATTTATAAATTTTTCATAATGATACATTAATCTTACATCACAGAATTCTATTCACTAGTGACAATAAGACACTTCGATATTCCCAATAATTGGAGAATACAACAATCTATATACCTTAATCTTGAGTCCATATCCATTTCATATGTTCCATATGGATATTATGTGACGATATTCGCGATAAAAATTTGCATTATGAATATTCCTGCTCAACACTACCCATGATATATGGCTTTTTAAAAATGTACTGCAATTCACTTTGTTCATTTTTTCCTATTTTGGTTCTCCAGTTTTCATATAACATTTATCTATCACTATGTCCTGGCTTACTTTATGACAAACACTCTCCCCCCCCCCCCCCCCCCCCAGCACCGATCACATTTTTTGCACTTTTGGAAGGTTGTCTATTTGCCTGGTGGATGCAGCTCCAGTCCAGGATCGAACGTGGCTGCAGTTACTGTTGGATATTTTCTCACATACTATTACAGGTGTGTCAGCGCAACAAAATCCGGTGAGCGCATCACTAATGTTCTTTCATTGGCTTCACAGGGCGCGTGTCCTCAGTTTTTTTCTATTTCTTTTCCATTTTATTTAGATCGGAAGAATTTGCCATCATCTCTTGTAGCAACCAGCTGCCCTTTTTCTTCCTTTGATGTAGAATGTGGCTTCAATGATTTTGTTGCTTTATTCCTTTGAAGAAGGTATTACTTCACATTATTTGTACTGTATTTCAACACAATTATAACACTAATGATTCCTTATGTATTTTAGAATGCGACAATTTCCAGGGTTCATTAAACTGCTTCCCTGTCTGAATTGTAAAGGTTTTCATACCTATGGAGGTTCCTGTACAGTTGTTCTTTCTATTGTAACTAAAGAAGGGAAGTCTACCATAGTCAGCCATTTTGTAGTTAAGGAGCAAAGTCTTTTGGTCGTCCAGTCACCTACTGCATATCAGAGGGTAGAAACTCTTCCTACTCTGCTTCCAGGTCTGGCCGACTATCGTACCAGGGTCTGACATAACAAAGGGTTTTAAAGGTCTATCCATTGACTTTAGAGCTATTAACTTACTACTACCATCTGTTTTTATTTGATAACACACAAGAAACACCCAGTGAACGTCAGAATGGGCAATAGGAGGCTTTCAATTCAACACTAAAATCTTCCTAGCATAAAATAATAACAATATATTCATATTGAATTGGGGAAAAAAAAACTCAACTATACTCAGAAAACTATTAAATGGGGCACAGACATTAGGGAATCGCAACTCAGTGTTCAGAAAGGTGCGAGGATCTGACCAGTGTCAGAATCCGGACTGGTATGCAGAGAGGACACTTGAGGTGGATCCTCTGTGTCAGTGAGGTGATGGAGTGGGCCGTACCAGGGGAACGGAATCTAAGGGGTTACTGATATTCACCAGAGACCGCCGCAAAGCTGGATGGACTTGCAGCGGCATGTAACCCCCAGGTCGTTCCCCCCTGACAGCAATTCAACCTCTCTGACAGCTGAGACAGGCGCGGTATACAAGGACAAGGCAAGAGCAAGGTCGGACGTAGCAGAAGGTCTGGGCAGGCAGCAATGGTTCATAGTCAGGGGCAATGGCAAGGGTCTGGATACAAAGGCTTGGGATACACAAAACACTTTCTCAGGGCACTAGGGCAACAAGATCCGGCAAGGACAGGAAGGGGAAGTGGATTTTTATATTTTTTAAACTGATTGGGCCAGGCACCAATTAGTGGTGCACTGGCCCTTTAAATTTCATAGAGCCGGCGAGCGTGTGCCCTAGAGAGCGGGGCCGCGCGCACCAGGAGGGCAGTGAAGGAGGACGTGGTGGGTGAGAGACACGGGGCGCGATCCGAGAGCGGTCACGTCTCGCACCTCGGAATCGCGTCCCCTCCGGGAACATGGAAGCAGCGCTCGCGGTCAGCGGTGCCGACTGGAGCGTTGCATACAGAAGCACGCCGCAAGCGCTCCGGGGAAGCAGCGGGACCCTGAGCGCTCGGCGTGACAACCAGTAAGTCTGTAACACTGGGCAGAACCAGATCATATGATTTAGGGTCCCACTGGCTCGATTGCACCTAGTGCACGTGTCAGTAGCAAGGAGCATCAGGTGGACTAGCTTTTGTGGAGTGAGATATACTCTATGCAACCATTTATTTAGAATATGTTGAGCTCTGGCACTAATGGCCATTAATTGCCATGAGGAGGCCAGCTCTCTCATATGGGAATCCTCTAGAGATATAATGTCCACTTGCTATTTTTGGTAGGAACAATGAAACGTTAAGTTCTGAAGGGACAAAATAGTTTTATAAAAGGTATAAACTGGTTTGGTAAGATGTTTACGACTGATCACAAATTCAACTGGGCCACATTCAAAAATCACTGGATCACCCCGGACTCTACTTAGTTCCCCTGGCTCTGCTCAAGATTGCGGCTCCCTCCCTCTCTTTGGATATTGTATATCTCTGCTCTGACCTCTGCCTTGGTTGATTATCCTATTACCTGCTATTTTGTACCACTTTGCTCTCTTATTTATTGACCCCAGCCTTGTCTACTTTGCTGATTTTATGGTATTTTATTCCTGGCTTGGATCTGGTTTCTCTCCATTGGTTCTGATGTGCTCATTACCTTTCTTGGCTTGTGCTACTTTTCTACGCCCAGCACTTTAGAATATAGGGACTGTCACCCAGTTAGGATTTCGAACAGTTCGTTAGGTAGGCAGCGATAGGAGATGTGGGCAAGTTCAGGTCTGCACTTTTCCTTGTCTGACATGGCAGTTGACATTCATTTCAACAGAGGTTAAAGCAGTGAATAAAAAATAAACTAAACTTTTGACCTTAATAAAAACAACAAATAAGACATAAAAATGCAAAGCTGTTTGACCCATTGTACTCTCTATTGTGGCTGTAAAATAATTAGTGAATTAATCTGTACTTTATGTAATTTGTTAGATAGTCGTAAATATAATTAGATTTATTTCCAGCTATTTCACAAGTTCAGCCCTACTTGTACTAAAATCCCCACTTGGGTAGCAAAGCATGGCGGTCAGGTTATAATAACTCAATTATTATCTGGAGACCTCTGCATGCTTTTCTTTTTTCCTGCCAAAATTCTTCTCTTCAAATACAAAGAAAGATAATATGCACTGGAGAAAGGGATAAGTTATTGCCCAGAGGCATCATTAACAGTATACCGGAGCTCTCTTACATAAAGGACGATGACAGTGTGTGGTAGGACTTGTAATGCACCAAGTTGTGGCTTGTTACTAGTTTGATGCCTGCCTCATAACTCATGATTTGTTAGTACAGAAAGGCTGAACTTATAGCTGAAACTGTTATGTATGTTTTATAATATTCATAATATACAGTAAGAGGAAACATATATATGTACTAATGGGATCCCCTACAGACTAGTGGTCCATGTAAGACATAGGTCTTGTCTAAAGATGTCAATTTATTTCCCATATGTCAACACGTGTCATCCTGACCACCCATTAAGCAATGAGAAATAGACATCTACTCCTTACCTCCCTGGTTTTCAGGATATGATATGATTGAAGACTGAATTCACAATGATGTTTTACATGTAGAGTTGCTTGTGTAATGTAAGCAGCAAAGTATATTATTAATATGGCTGTATAAGCTTGGAATTTGCTCAGTTTACAAGTTAAAGGAGCTGTGGTGGCCTATAAAGAACAGAACCCTCTTCATGGATAGTTGATGGATACAGTGGCTATTAATCTCAAAAATAATTAGTATGCAATGAAGTAGTCGGACGTGGCTTGCTCCATATTACTTGGCAAGGTGTGCATGAGCATATGTAAAACCAACACCCGACACCACCTATCCCCCCCCCCCCTTGCCGCGCTTCCCTGAAACCCACACACCCTCATTTGGCATACATAAAACACAGTATGTCTTTAATTTGCTGTGGATTGTGGACATGTTTTATGTATCCCAAACAGCTTAAACTGCGCAGCCAATGTAAGTTGTGAAGTGTTCTTTCAATGGGATATCCTTAAATCATGACCTGTTGGAGGTACTTAAAAACTGTTGTTCAGAAACACTGCAACCATTTTTTTTCTTATCTAAATTTAAATGGGGTATTCCCGTCTAGGCACTTATGGCATATCCACCTCTGGTACCTGCACCTATCTGAAGTTAGAGGGTTCACATAGTCCCCTGGTTGTGGCTGTCAGAGATGGTTGGGAAACAGAAAACCATTGAACTAGCACTTCTATGAGTTTGCTTAACTCCTATTTACAGTAATGAGCTATGAGGTTTCTACTACACCTGAGGTATAGAAACTGTGTAGATTCACATGCTATGATGTTTATGCAACTCTGAGTAACCTCTTTTGGAATTTGTGTAATATTTATTGATGCCATTCAGTTGGTTTATGCTTCCAGGCTTGACCTTGAGATAGGTGAAGGTCCTAAAGGTAGTACCTGCTTCTATCAGACATTTATGGCATATTTTGGGGATACCTCTCAGATCGGAAAATCTCTTTAACAAGTGATGGTGAGGATGTGGCTGTCTGTCCTGTCTTTCTGTCCTATTTTGCAGTGCTCATAGATAACTCTTGAAAAGTTTAAAGCTTGGAATTATATGCAGCTCAATAGATTTACCCTATAGATAAGCAGCCATACTTTACCAACAGCCCGTGGCTTCCTATGTGAATGTAAAATTGAGGACCAGCAGGTTTTTATTTCAAAATTTAACAGCTGTAAAAAAAAAATGTATTTCTTGGTCTATGTGCACATCACATGTCTTCTATATGTTGGGGGTAAACAATGATTGTATTCTCCCTCATGTACCTTGTTAAAAAAAATTGTGTTGGTCCACTGTATTATACAGTGGTTTCTGCTAGGCCAATGGGGCCTATGGCATATATGTTCCTTCTGGTGCATACACCAAATGTGTTCACCTATATGTGGTGTTGACATTGCCTTCTATAGAAATCTTTGGACGCCGTCACATATATCCGGCTCAATGATTGGCCACGACTGATGGCAAAGTGCATCAGTTGTCTATGGGTATGGCGCCTAGTTAGTTTTGCAGGTCAGATGGAGGAACACTGAAAGAGATGTTCTCCCGTTTGGTGTGTCCCGGGATCTGGAGTCTCAATGGAGGTGCCAGATAAATCTGAACAGTCCCATTAAAATGAATGAAACACAGAATAGACAAAAAGCACTTCCTTATGCAGGATCACCAAACATGGAGGAAGGAAATGTGCTCACCTGGACAGGTTGTGCAATTTCAGGCACAACACTTACAGAGGCATATCAAAAAGGAAGGTTGAGCTGCTGTGGCTTCCCACACCGAAGGCATCGGCATTACATACGGATAAGGAGAAAAAGGGAAAACCGGGAAGTGGTGTCCGCGCTGCTGGAAATTTTGATGGAATCAACATGCATCTGAAATCATCAGTAGTATAGAATTACTTTTATTATATTCACACAACGCGTTTGTGGGTGTAAACTCTATCATCAGGTGTGATACAATCATGCATGTATAAAATCCTGCTATTTTATTCTGATTGTATCACGCCTGATGAAAGGGTTTACACCCAGAAACGCGTTGTGTGAATATAATAAAAGTAATTCTATATCACCAATAACTTCAGATGTATGTTGATTCCATCAAAATTTCCAGCAGCGCAGACACCACTTCCCAGTTTCACCTTTTTCTCCTTATCTGTATTAAAATGAATGGGTTCAGTCTGATCATTAGTTTCCCTCCAGTGCTTTTCTACTGCGACACTGGATATGTGATGACATCCTTAGCAAGTTCTCCTCAACAACACCTTAAATTCATCAAAGCCATAAACACACTGGTCAGTTCTGTCAAAAATACTTTCAGCAAGTTTATTATAAAAATATAAATGTTTCCACTACAAATCATTTTACATTAGTCTGAGGCCATCTAAAATTGCACATTATGAAAACTAAATAAGTTGTACTAAGTAATAAAAACAGTAAAAAGGAAAACAAATCATATAAATGCATATTATGCCAATTATCGCATTACATAATGGATGCTAAATACAGAGTGTAAACTAAATATATCAACAGAAATAAATAAGAAGTCAAATGCCTTTAAAAAACAGCCAAAATGATACTGAACTCACAATAATATGAAAACTATATATTTTTTTTTTTTGTTTTCATTTTTTTTTCGTTCAAGCTTTTTTATGGTGATGGCCGTGAAAAATCTAGTATTTCAAAGAAAGAAGTTGAACGCTATGTTTTACATACATTATATACAGAAAAGCCAAGTCTTCTATATGAAGAGTGACAGACCTTGAGAAAGCAAGCCATATGGTGTATATAATGATAATATATATCTGTATATTGAGTTCTGCCCATTTAGCAAATCACATGCACTGTGGTTGAAAAACCTAATTTCTAGCATACAGAAATAAAAAGTCGCTCCGGAAAGAAAATACTAAAATCATTCATTTCATTTTACACGGGGTAAAAGTGGCAGTAGGGTAATATGAAGCAGGCTTTGGGTTTGAAACATAAGGAATTAGATTCATTATTTATAATTTTTTATGAGTTACTGTAACTTCTGTTCTTTATAATTGATAAGTTAACAACGTTTTAGTATTTTTTTTTTTTTTTGGTCTTTTTTTTTTTGGAAACATCTACTGAAATTGTATGAGAACATCCAGTTTGATCATTGAGATCTAAGCAACATAAAGCATAGACGTTATTTATGTCTATCGGCTTAGAAAATAATTCATATATTTAAAAAAAAAAAGATTCTAAAAGAAGAAAAAACAAATTGCTATTAAAAATGGAATTCACTAGAAAATAAGGCAACCATCATAATTTAAAAATTATTTTTTTTTTATTATATATTAATTAAAATTTTACAAATTTTAAATTAAATGATCTAGACACTTGCCTCTAAAAAAAGAAATGTTTGTTTTTTTTAGCACAAAAGGTGGATTATTTTTCTTTCAAAACTATTTACCCCCTTTGTTTTGATTAATTATTTAATTAATAGATTAATTACATTTTCATCAAACTGTCCTCCATTTTTTTAATATTTTTCTTCACAATTTTAAAGTTAATACGACTGTAGTAAAGTTTTATAGTATATATAGGTAGGCAGGTATGCTGAAAGTTTTCTAGAGCCCAAAGCCTTGCATGGTAGATTGTGGATAGCCCACAATAAAGTTCTTGTTCACACCAACGACATGGTTTCAGCTCTTATCAGTGCTATAAGGGATCGGTTTTCAAATAGATCCAAATGAATACTTATAGATAACTTTGATTTATAAGCATTTTGTCAGGTTTCTGTCTAAACTATTCTATTTCAGATAGTGAAGTAACAATGTGGTTGCCTAGACTCCTAAGCCTAAAAGGTCTGTAGAAATATCAATGCAACTATGGGGCTCTACTGACAGTACATATTTAGACAATCCCATAATGACCTTTATATTAATTATGATGCAATTCTTGTAGGATATATATCAGCTATAGCATTTGCACCATGGCCAAGATGTGTCAACTGGCATCTGTGTTCAATCTTGAGTGTTAGTCCCCAAACTGTGACCATCCAGATGTTGCAAAACTACAACTCCTAGCATGCAGCTGTTACTTGTCAGTAGAGCATGCTGGGAGTTGTAGTTTTGCAACATCCGGAGGACCACAGTTTGGAGACCACTGATTCAGATAATTAAACACCATGCTAAAATCAATAGATGCTTTGTTCATTGGAAGGGACAAAAATAGTAGCAGAGTGTATATCAATTATAATATTAACTGATAAAAGCAAAATGGGGCAGATTTTTTTTCCCCAGCACTCTACACAACAAAACTTACAAGTTTAGGGTCCTCTTGTGTTAGATGGAAAACCTAAATCTGGACGCTATTCCATACAGTTTAATATTATTTTTTATATAAGTTACATTTTAATAAGAGTCACTCAAAACCCACCAAGCATGTTCTGCTATACCTGAAAGAATAAAACACTTGCTTCTTAATATTGCTTAAAACATTTGTAAACCTTTTTGGCTGTACCATGATTGCAACTTTGAAAATCTTGTTCATCAAATAATGTCACTAAAAAATAAATAATTTAAACAAATCAACAAATAATTCTTGTCCTTATCAACAATGGCCTACTGGAAAGCTTAGATTACAATGATCATTGTTTTGAAGCATTAAGGTTTCATATATGGTTTTTTTTTTTTTTTTTTAGTTGACCATAAAAACCAGTCAGTCAGTGTCCAACTTTTATTTACCCAGTATCGGTTTAAAAATTGAAGTTGTATTATAAATACTTGCTTTATGCAATTTTGCCCTATTTTGCAGTCATTTGTAAATGAGATTCATTGCTTTTCTTTTCTTTGCTGATGATATCTGTTAAAGTGTACCAATTGTTACACAAATAGTCATAATTACTCATTCATAACCTACATATTTAGCACCTTCTTTTTCTTCAGTCTGCTGGTTTGCCAAAAAGATGACCTCATCCTGGTGTGATGTCAGAACTCTGTCCAGTTCGAGCCAATCAGATGTATTTCTCTGCTGCTTCTCCTCCTTCTGCTGGTTTACTGAAACACTGCAGCAGCATCCCCCTCCTCCCGGTCTTCTATCTACTAATTTACAATAGATACATTTTTGGATGACTGCGGAGGTTTCTGAACATGTAGAGAAAAAAACTTACAGGCAAGAAATATGGAAAGTACGTACTGCTAAAAGTTGAGGGAGATGTCACTTTCCCCTAACAAGATATGTTACAAAATGTAATGCATTCACATGTACTACTTATTTATAATAAAAAAAAAAAAAAAAAAAAAAAAAAGAAAGCAGTATAACAATAGGTACACTTTAAGAAAATTTACATGGTCAGACAGAGGCAACTGTACATTGGAAGCATTGTATTGAAATTTTAATATGTATTAAAATAGAAATATAGCAACAAAAGACATTTTTAGAAACAAAATACCAAATAAATATTCATTTTA